>NC_064306.1:45560767-45658913 GCF_023373825.1 Bactrocera dorsalis
ACGAATACCACACTGAACTTGCGCTCTTTTATATGGTCACTGTAGTAAATGCCACAAGGACCTACTCGTCTCAGTCCTTGTCCCGTTCATCGCATTTCTTGGACGGCGGTGATGTCAGCCTTCACTCTAACGAGGACATCAATCAGCTAGGCGGCGGCACCTTCCCAATTAAGGGACCGAACATTCCAGGTGCATGTCCTCAAATCGTAGTCCTTATTTTGTTTGCCAAGGTCGTCATCAAAAGGGGAGTCTCTCATCCGAGGCAGTTGGTAATTTTTCATTGGGGCCGCTTTTACGTGGAGTGTCCCAAACCAAGCGCACAACCCTTTGAAGGGGGTGTTTCGCCTTCTCACTTTAGCTCGCCTTAAAACGGATGTTCTTTGGCTACTCAGAGGATACTTGGTCTAGGACCGGCAGTCGTGAGCTGCTTGAAGCATATGTAAAAGAATCGTTTCTGGACACTTCCAAGTGAATTGCGATCACAGAACTTTCCTCACTTGCGTGAACTTCGACACTTGACTCCATCCTCCCTCTCTCTCTCTCTCTTTGCTCTCACTATTTGCTGATCCGCATTAAAATTTTAGTATCATTAAGTTTAATATGGCATTATAAAATAATATAAATTTATGGATATCAATTTGGATCTGCTCTAGCAGCAATCATTCATAGAAATTTTAAATCAGGTGGAACAAATTTAATTTTCACTTAACACTGTATGGAAATAAGCAAATTAGAAATAAATTAACGATAATTAATATTATTATACTACATACTTTTTATTGCTTTCAAAAATATTAATAAAATTTATGGTACTTCTTCACCACAAATCTTTGCGAGCGAAACGTGCTGTATATATGCGTCTCTGTGTGTGTGTGGTGTACAGATATAATTGTTACATGCTCGCATGAGTTCTGCTTTAATGTGTGGTCAGTTGTGGTTATTTTGCTGCAACACCAGCACGACCATGACTGCTGCCGCAAACAAAAACAACACCACAGCAATTCGAAGCGCGCAACAAAAGTCAAATATATGTATATACTCGTACTTGCATGTACATACTTTCATATAGACCATACATACCCACATACATGCAAACCACATAATTTCCAGCTCGGTAAGCAACAATACAATTTCCAAGCAAGAATTTTTTTTCAGCGCAGAGATAGTTGTTGTGCTGTTTTTGTGTATATGTTTGTGTATGTGTCAGTCTGTCTAATAGTGGTTCAAGCATTCTGCGGAAACTAAAGAAATTTGTTGAAAATTTTGGAAAATTGGCTACCGAAAACTATGCTACTCGTCACAAAAGTAAATATGCTTGCCTTCACACACACACATACATACTCACGTGGACAGAATGCTTGGTATTAAGGGCAAAAATATAAATACGAACTTATTAAGATTTATAAACATATACTCTCATACATACTTACATATGTAGGCATGTACTGTGGTGTTTTTTGTTGTAAGCGTGTGTGTGTTTGTGTGTGTACGCCTTGACCGCTTGCGAAATTTTGCTCTCCAGACCACAGACATTTTAATAAGCAGAAATATCCCCAGGGAATTTGAGCAACATATTAATATAGCTTCTTAGAATAATGCCGGTCGGTCTTTTGGCCTTTTTTGCTAACAAATTCTAGTTCTACCCCACAAGTTGTGTTAACTAGTTAGGCATTATTTGAGGATTAGTTTGGTTTTGGGTATTCCATGCAGACCTTTTAGGTTATATTTTTAAAATGGTATGTCTATTTTCAAATTTAATAAAAGTTTCGGTTTCACACTAGTCAAAAATAGCCAAAATGATATGAGCTTGATGGCATTCCGACTAATTTCATTTCAGACAGTTATGCCTTGTTAGTGGTAGGGATCTATTTGCTGTCCAAATTGATACTAATCTATAAAGCATATTTTATGGAAGAGAAGCATCAATAAAATTGTTAATATATTGTTTGAGCCAATATGAAAACCAGCACTTCCGCCTAGTGAGATCATTGACAAATTTTGGACTAACGATATTTTCTACCGGGTGGCAACTATCAACGAGTTTCCTGTTTGCTTAGTTTTTATTCTAACATGTTCGTTTTTTGCGTCCACAATTTGAGATTAGCAGTTTGTTGTTCTTAAATAGTTGTTGTACGCAATGAGCACTGACTATTTTACTTTAATTTGATTTTATGCTTCGCCAGCTGAAGCCACAAATGCGGTTACTCACAAGCAAATATGCAACTATTGGTATGAATTGAGTACAGACGAGTATTATTTCGAATTTATTTTCTTTTGTTGTAATTTTTTTGCAACCAGGGAGGCAGAAGAAACACTATTTTTGATTACTTTGTTTGAAGAAATGATTTAAGCAAACAAAATAATTATTTATATATTTTACTTTTATTTTATTGTATCAATATAGTAGTATTAAATATATGTATATATGTATATTACTCCATTCTTTTGACATTTTTATGTTAATTTATTTTTTAAACTTCTAACGCGTAATATGTTATAAAATATTATCTTGCAAGAAGTTCATTAAGAGTATACTAGTTTCGTTCTCCTAACCTAAACTCAATTGACCTCTGGAGTTGTTTTGATGCACGTTGGTTGGCTAGTTGGATAGGTTCAAAAATTCCCTTAAACTTAAACTCTTAAGGTGCTCCTATAAAACAAAAAAGTAAGATATAAAAACCTAATTTGGTACAGAATGGAGAGTCAAATGTCACATCAAGAAAATATAAGTGATTAGTATACGCTTGTCTTTCTAAACACATAATGCATTCGGCGATTTTTACGATGAGTGAAATTATTTATGAAGAAGTTCCATTAAATTTTGTGTGCGGAATCAAAACTCTGTTGCCAAAACAATGGAAATGAATGTTGGAAAAAGTCTTCGGTGAGCAAATGTGTTTGATTGGTACAAATCAATTCAAAGAGCGTGGAGAACGCGTTGACGGCGTCCAGGACGGATATCACATCAACTGATGATCAGCACGTCAATAAAATAATAGAATTGATGCTTAAAAATGGACGATTAACAGTAAGAGCATTTACTGGCAGCTTTACAGCATCGCAAAGATCAGTGAAAACCATTTTAAAATATCATTTGATCCATAAAAATTCTTTTTAAAAACAGCGTCTCGTTAACGTCTGTGAAACAATGATTTCCGACTACCACTACTCCTGAAACGTATTATTACTGGCGATGAGCCTATGATCTATGCCTACGACCCGGAAACAGAGATCAACCGGCCGAATATCGTGACAAAGATGAGCCGAAGCCGAAGGAACCACGCAAAGCAGGTCTAAAACAAAAGTTATGAAGTTGCGGTGTGGTGCACTACGAATTTCTTCCGCATGGCTAAACTGTCAACAAGGAATACTCTTTGAGTGTTATCCGTCATTTACGCAAAACGTTTCGAAATAGGGAGCCGAAATTATGGGCAGATCACTCCTGATTTCTTCACATATCTAAGGACCAGCTCGATTTCAACCAATTTTGGTACATAATATTCTTCTAGCATTGATATTTCACAGTGAAATCGGACTTTCAACCACATCTACTTCCCATATAACACAATTTTGCATTTCATACGTTCACCTTCCAGTATACAAATGAACAAGAAATTAATATAACGGCATACTACCTCACACTAATAATTCCTTTAAAATATTCCACCTTATGACCAAAAATCGTTCAAATCTCACAAAACTGTTCAAGCCCCTAAGTACCGAATATGTGAACCCCAGAACCTATAGTTGACTTTCTTCACGAATATCGCTCAATGTGTGAGATATATAACTAAAATCCAGGAAAAATCTTCTCCTGACAGCTTATGGCTGCGTGTCATAGTTCCCACACAACGATTTTCGAACTTCCAAGTTGACATTGCATATACCGCATATATCGGCTAACATGTGAGTTATGTCTGTAATGGTTTTACTGATAAATGTGCCTAAAATGGATACAATTGGGAAAAAACGTGAAAAAGCCTCCGTATAGCAAACACATAACATCCAGATAATTTTACTCCATATGATTAGTGATGGTATGTGAGGTACCTTAATGAATCTTAGGGATCATTTGACTAGTATGTCGCATTGACAAAAATAGATAAAATCGGGTCGAAACTATAAACCGACCAATACGCACGAGCTTTTTTGTGAGCAATTGGCAAATTGTGTGGTATTCAACGTGAACAACTTTTTTACAGTTAATTCTTCATGCATGGTCCCACTAAGGCCTATAGTTTTCTCAATCTCTCGATAAGTCGCATGACGATCTTTCAGTATCAGTTTCAGCACAGCATCAATAGCTTCCGGAAGAACACTGATTTTGGACGACCTTCACGAAGTTCGTCTTGGAGTGATCTACGATCTCGTGTGGATTCATCACACCATCGATAACCAAAAATTTAATAATCTTCATCGTTGTACTGTTGCGGAGTTAAGCCACATCGATCGTTAACCTAGCAGACTATATGTTGATCAGAGCATGAATTAACTACCTAAACTAGCATAAAAACATGTTCTCGAGTATACTTGAGTAATACCATAAGTTAATGCATTACTTGGCTGAAGGTAATTCCCCGGCTTTGAACCTCAAAAATTTGAGAGAGTATAAAACGTTTGCTTACACCCGTACTTAGCCATTCTAGATGTTTGAATTAATTATAAGTAATTTAATATTTCTAATCCATTTTAAAGCATTTTATTATTTCTGCTTATAGAATTCATCTAATTTTTTTGCTTAATATAAATATTTTTGATAATTTTTTATGGTTTATTTTACGGTATCAAGTTACTTTCTTTTTAATTAAAAACTTTCCCTTTCCTATTTACACCATATTTGTGCAGGAATTTTAAATTTTAAACTAAATTAAAATATAAAATCTTCAATGGCATTTAATCTTGTTAATTTCAACTATTATTTATGTCAGTTTAGCTGTTATCCAGTTTTATCCATCCATCATTGAATGTACGCTCTTACATACAGCCTATGCAGCTCTCATCCCACTCCATGTATCCGTTTTTCTCCGCCGGATAACTGGCGCCACTGCGCATGTGTGAAATCAAATACCCACACATGTGAAAACGGCCTACAATGCCCAGTGTGATTTCCCCTGCTTGCATATGACAGCTTGAGCTCCTAAGGACGAGGTTACATTCCTACACACATGTGTAGGTAGTTGTAGATGGGTATGTGGGACGTCTCACCCACGTCGCTGGAGCACTGCTGTGGCATTGTAAAAAACGAATATAAATTTACGATTTTGTTTTTGTCATTTTTACACCAATGGTAATGCGTCATAACAAAACTTTTGTTGATATTATTTCACGTTAGAGCTGCCTGCGAGCACTCATGGGCACTGCGAGGGTGGCGCTTAAATATTAATTTATTTCGGTCAAATGGGCCGCAGGATGTAAGAGAAATGGAAAATGTTGCACATTTGTGTAAGTGGCGCTTGCCGCTAATATAACACACCTGTTGCTAAAAATAGTCACACAGGTGTGTGTTGATTTAATAAATTAAGTGGCAGATGAGTGTATGCAATATTTTTTAACAAAATGAGTGGGCTCAGGAAGAGGACGAACTAATTAAGTTTTGGCGGTTTTCGAGCTCATCCAAAACTATCTCAAAACAAATAAATGTAACCAGTGGTGCCAAGTATAAAAGTTTGACTTCATTCATTTATCTAATTTAAAATAAAGAGGGGTGGGTACGAGGCCAAATTTGGAGAACTCTATAGATGGGACAGCAGTTCGTAGTCTTATTTGATACCAATCTTTGGTATTGGCCTGATAAGATGATTCCCATGCCTTTTGCTTTAGTGAAACATATTTAAATTTATAAAGTGCGAGGTTTCCTACTTTTTTAAAGGAAAACCACAGAAACTTCAAATTTAACGGGGAACGTTTATTCGAAAAAACATTCTTTGGTCAGATGGTCCATCGTTTGGGCCCAATTTTCGACGGCTTGTTCGAGCATTTCGACTGGTGATGTTTTGCTCTAATATCTGAATCGAAGCGAGATTGCCCGTATAGACTAAAGATTTCACATATCCCCACAGGAAAAGGTCTAACGATGTGATATCACGCGATCTTGGTGGCCAATCGACCGACCCAAAACGTAAAATTATCTACTCACCGAAGTGTTCTCTCAATAAATCCCTTAATTGATGTGATGGATTGAAAGTGGCGCCATCTTCTTGACAGAAAATGTCGCCAAGATCACTAGCTACAATTTCAGACCCAGTGAGCGAGAAATGAGCCTCATCTCGGAACAAATTTTAGCTCGAAATCGTCTCGGACCTTTTCAAGAGTCCATAGAGCGAAGCGATGTCGGGCGACTTTAGTTCTTGTACAAGCTGCATTTTGAACGCTTTCTATTTAAGATCTCCGAGTATCCTCGAGACGTCGTACAGTACGCACCGAACTCGGTATTGCTACTGTGGAGCATAAGTTCATACGCCATCGCGCAAAACAATAGGTGCTGTGCCCATCCACTATATAAAAGATATTCCGTAAGGATCTTGGTTTGGGGGCTTACAAAGTCCAACTCGTGCAAGAATTTAAGCCGAACAACCATCAGGCGTGTCGCATGTTCGCTGAATGGACCCAAAACGAGACAGCCACTGACCTCGGTTGGACGTGGTTCACTTTTGGTTGAAGAGGTACGTTGGTAAACGAAATTATCGTATTAGGAGTGTTGATAATTCATAAGACATTGTTGAGACGTCGTTACATAGTCAAAAAGTCACTGGTCGGCAGGCTCTATGAGCATAGGGAGGATATTGATATGGACGACCTTTGCTTCTAACAGGACGGCGCTAAGTTCCATACAGCCAACGAAACAATCAATTTATTAAAGGAAACTTTTGGTGAACGCATTTTGTCGCGTCATGGCGTGGCCTCTAAGATCGTGCAATTTAACACCGCTGGACTATTTTTTGCAAGTTTATGAGAAGTTGCTTATTTACGCAGATAAGCCCAAGACGATTGCCGCCCTAATAGAGAATATAAGACTGATTTATGCTTGAAAACCGTCAAAAATTGGGTTCAGCGTATGAACTTTTGCAAGCGTGCCCGTGGTGGCCATGGAAAGGAAATCGAGATCGAGAAGTCAAATACATAATGCATTTCTTTTTACAATACTTCATATAAATTTCTGCTTTTCATCCGTTTCGGTGACTGAAATCCCGCTCTCTCTCTCTCTGTCATCCCTGTAGTACAATGATTTAACTCCCACTCAATTACATTACTTCATCTGAAATTTTATTTTTAGCAAAGAAAACTATTCTATATTAAATATTTAAAATTTCACAGTTAGTTTTTAACGATTCTGCCTTTCATTTCATAAAATTGTGAAAAGTCTCCAGCGATTAATAAATTACCAAGTCGTGTTATAGATAATGGCAATTCATTAACTTTTTGTTTTGTAGACAAGCAACAGTGCCAAGCAATGAATCAACTTTTTACCGATATTCGAACGAGCGACCGACCATGTGACACGACGCACAGAGATTGCTTTGCGCTTTAAAACAATACCGAATGTCCCAACGCAATCAAGCAACGAGCGGAGTGACAGCTCAAGCAGCAGGCAAATCAAAGGCAAAAGCTTCAACAACAAACGGCAGGAGGAGCAAAGAGCGGTGAGTCAAATAACCAATACATAGCAAAATTGCATAGTATATGAAAAACTGGGGTGATAATTATTTGTATTTATTTATTACTGAATATTTTTTTTGTTTTGTTTTTATGTTGCTTTGCACTACACTTCTAGGTATGCGTGCGGGAGTGTATGTGGTCTGTTTAGTTTTAAAGATTTCATTACTTGTTTATGATGACACTTGCGCCGCGCCTGCACTGCTGCACGACTTATTATACCACAAACAAACACACACACTTTTTCACTAATATGTATAATATGTGCTTGTATATATGTCAAATTTTTTAAATGCCTTTGTTCTCCAGTTATTGGTTGTGATTTCTTTCGTTTTGTGTGTTGTAGCTTTACCATATTCCATCGGGCGTTCCATGTGAAGACGAAAACTTTTACAAGCACGTAATCGAAAAAGTTTTCACATTTATTGGAAAGCAGCTCTGCGACAGCGCGTTCACTTTGCGCGGAAAGTGTGTGCTAAGGTACTCAGCCTTGACATACATATATACACAGATACATACATACATGCTTGTAGGTTTGTGTTTTAGTTTTTACATACGAACACGCGTATTAGCTTTGTTGATTCTTTCTCTGGCACTTATCTAACTGCTGATATGTTTTTGACTGTTTAAGCTTTAATCATGTGAAGGTTAAGTGAAGTGCCTGGACTTAGCCTCGATACTGTTTACAATTTATTAATTCTTTCTTGGAAGCTTACTCTTAACCTTACTTTAAGAATTAATTATGACATCTAATGTAACAGTCTCTTTTGTAATGTGTACATTTTTTCAATAATCAAATCTAAAGAGAACGTTAGCCTCTTAGCTTACTCTTAAAGTCCACTATTGTTCGTTCAACATTTCGCTTCAAAAATACGTTATTATAATGGACAATTTTCATTTAATATAACAGGTCAATGAAAAGTCCCCGGTCTATCATAGTAGAGCACTTTTATTTGGCAAAATTCGTTTTTTTTATTTAACATATATAGTTCCCTTCGAAAGTGACATACTGATTATAGCAACGCTCTGACTTTTCAATACAATTTTGGTAGTATGATTTGTCCTTTGCTTCAAAATAAATCTCAGTTTCGGCAATTCGGCAAGAAGTTTTTGTCGAATGTATAGGTATTCGACAAAAACTTCTTGATAACGAGCATTCTTTTGAGATCTGAGAACAGAAATTATACGCTGTGAATCAGATCTGGAGAATACGCTGATTTCGAAAGCAATTCGAACCCCAATTCATAGATTTTTGCCATCGTTTTCACTGACTTGTGACACACTGCATTTTCTTTGTAAAAAAGCACTTTCTCTCTCCTCAAATGCGTTCATTTTTCGGCAATTTCGTTTTTCAAAAGGTTCAATAACGCCGCTATGTAGTAGTTGTTGTCATAGCGGCAAAGTTCCCGGTTCGTTCTGGTTACGTAAACCCGACTGACGTGGGAACAGTATGTAGTGGTCGCTGTTGATGATCCTTCCTTCTTCAAAGTAGTCAATAAATTGAAATTATTAATGCTTTTCCCAAAATACAAATCCCAGCCGACTAATGCGTTTTTCCACACTTTGGAGCGGGTTCATCCTGTGCAGTCCACTCGGATGACTGCCGATTAGACTTCGAAGTGATATGATGAAGCCAAGCTTCGTTCATTGTCACATATCGACGCAAAAACTCGTCATTATTTCGCTAGAACATCTCCAAACACTGCTTCGGATCATCAACTCGCCGTTCGTTTTGGTCAAAAGTGAGCTCCCGAGGCAACTTTTTTTCACAGAGTATTCGCATACCGAAATATTCGTGAATAATGTGATATAAACGTTCAGTTGATATCTTCAGTGTGCCTGCTATCTCGATTAACTTCACTTTACAGTCATCCAAAATAATTCTGTGGACTTTTTTGATGTTTAATCGATAACAACCTCATTTTGGCGTCCGCTGCGTCCGCTGCGTTCGCCGTTTGGTGCCCATTTCACTACGTCAAAGCTTAGCATAACAATCCTTAATAGTTGATTTTCATGACACAGTGTATGGAAACTCGTCATCAAGCTAAGTTTTTGCTTCAACTGTATTTGTTCTCTTCAAAAAGTCATATTTTATCAACACGAGAAATTTTTTGTAACCATTTTTTTTTACAAAAACAAAAGTTGCTTCACTTAACATGAAATCATTCAAAAACTAATGATCCGAAAGCTGTCAAATTTCTACATGGACCTTTTGAATTATGGGACTAACTAAAAATCATATGGAGTAACGCTATTTATGTGTCAGGTCGTACACTTTTCAATTTCATATAAATCCACCCTTCCTTTAAAAAAAAATAATTTTTCTTATTAATTGCCAGTGGCCGCACATAATTCAGTCAAGTGTAATTAGCTTCAGAGAATCTCAGATCAGTAATTCACTGCTTTCGTCATTTTTTACTGTGCCGTGTAGGAACTCACATCATACCTTTCATGTAGCCGCTTTGTATTACCAAAGTACTAATATTAAATAATTTTATTGCTGTGGGTCTTGTAAACATATATTTGTATACAAATTTCAGCGCTTTACCAAACAGACGTAAATATGAAAACATTCCTTTAAAAGTTATACTCATTTCAACTTAGCATCAAATGTACTGTGCATTCATACAAGAGTCCTGTAAACTCTGTGTTGCTCATACGGCACGATGTACCGTATGCATACTCAGTACATTTAATGTATAACTTTAACTGCGTATACCTTTCAAAAGAACTTTTTTATTAAACACCTCAATAAGACTTCTATTAGTAGCTCTAAATCTTGTGTTAGAATATTCTGTTAAGTAGGTATGTATAGCTTAGGTATATTTGCTTCCTAATTAAAATGTAGTGAAATATACCAAAAATAGAAAATAAAATACGTTGGATAGTACTATTTTTGTCAAAAAAATTGCATGTCAAATCAACAACAAAGTTTTCAAGTGGAATTAATACAACAGAGTGAGCGCTTAGCTCATTAAAATTTAGTCTTTTCGCATTTCTATTCAAAATTCAACCTATTTTTTTAAATTCATAACGAACTTTAATGAACGAAATATGTACTATTATGCTCGGCCACTTTTTGCCATTTTTTCCGCTACAGACATTATTCCATCAGTGTAAAACTTTTCTGGTTTCTGCGACTAGTAATTTTCACAGGCTTCTTTTGATACCAACTTTACTCCATTGAGAGAGTTCTGCACTGACCGAAACAAATGGTAGTCCGATGATGCAAAGTGAGGGCCATATGGTGGATGCATCAGAACCTCCCAGCCAAGTTCTGCCAGTTTTTGCCGAGTCATCAAAGATGTGTGTGGTCTAGCATTGTACTAATGGAAGACGAAGGCCTTTCTATTGGTCAGTTCTGGCTGTTTTTTTTTCGATTGATTGCTTCAATCACATCAGTTGTTGACAGTAAAATGTTGAATCAATTATTCGACCAACATAACCTTTCGAGGAGTCAATTCTGATTTTACGACCATTATTGTCGTATTTGATCCACTTTTCGTTTGCTTTTACCATTCGCTTCAGTCGTGGTTCGATTTCATTTCGTTTTAGCAAAGAATTGCAGATGCTAATTCGATTCATTACATTTTTCACAGACATTTCATGTGAACCCAAACATCGAACATCTTTTTGTAGCCTGCATTTTTTTAATGATTCAAACCCGTTTTATGATAAACGTTAGGTTCCTTAGCGATTATTTGGCTGCTTACGTGACAGTCTTGGTCAAAATTTTCTATAATTTCATCGATTTCCATATTAGTGGATGCTCCGGAGTGGGACCCAGTTGGTTCCCTGCTATACCTTGTGACCGGGCACCTAGATCAGGTGCACTTGGTTAGGTTCCGCTAGGTTTTTCAGCCTTTCTCTACACTCCTGCACCAGTAGCGATTTGATATCATAGGAGGAGATTGCTTTAAGTCCCGCTTGACTATGGCTGAGTGTGGTAATGCGTTTGTTGCGATAGTTGCGCTGGAGGTTTGTCTCTATGCTTCGACTTATGGCAAAGACTTCTGCCTGAAAGAAGCTCAGAAAACTTCTCATAGGTAGGGAGAGTTTGATGCGTAGTCCTACGACCCCTGCACTGATTCCCTTAATCGTTTTCGAGCCGTCAGTGTAGCATAAATACGCATACATTCATCGCAGCGATGCCTGTTTGTTTGAACAACTCGTATATTTTGTTTCATTGCTATTCTTCAACGCGTTGTGGTCTTTGGTCATTACAGACAGGGTTTGTTTTAAACTTAGATAATATCTTCGAAACTTCACAATATAGAATGCCAAAAAAAAATTTTTTTTTATTCAAAATATTTAGAAAAAGTGAAAGTACCACAATTTCTGGGTGAAATGACTGTTACTCCTACTTCGATACTTATTTTGAACAAAAGTTAAACGGCATAGTTCATTATTGAGTTAAGCCACAATTTAATCACTCCCACTTAGCGACGAGTTTATTGATATTAATGACATTTACCGATACCTTTTATATTTATGAACATACAACAATAAATAAATGTAAATTATAAATGCATATAAGCACCCCCAGGCCACAGCCCCCACAAAAGTCAAAAGTGAGCAACGGCAATATTGTTAGTGCAATTATAAATTTATTGTCATATTAATTAAATTTATCACGCTGTGGTTTTAAGCCATTCACCGTTAGTGCAAACTGTCAAAAATCACAACGAGTGCCTGCAGGCACTGAATATGAAAAAGCGTAAAGGCTATTGCACACACATATTGGTACACGGACTTTGCTTTAGTATATGTGTGTGTAATTCTAAAATATTGCGCAATATAATTGGTTTAGAAAATACAATCACGCTGCCACCTTACCTCTTCCCAACTTCATTGGCTCTTTGCTTTTGCTTGTTTTATTTATCAATATTGAAAAACATAACAGTGATTTTAATGAAGTTGCGGCAGGGTTCCATCATTACACTAATGAAAGGTAGCTGCCGTCGACATTCGAACCTTTTGATCGAAACAAATTAAATTGCAGGCACTATTAGTTACTCATAATTAAAATTTATTGAACAGAGTTTACGTTTGTTTCGATGTTTAGAACGTAGTTGTTGCACGACAAGGGTAATGAAATTATTAGAAATACTGATTATTATAGTCGAGGATATTCCTCGATACTGCTCATTTTGTAAATACACGGTTTCACCACTGTAGCACAACTCTTAAAAAAACATAAACGAACGAGTAGATTAGTGTAGGATCTTGTACTATCCCATGGATGCCAGGTCCGCACTGTAAGGTGGATGCATAGGAATCTGCTATCCAAGCTCTCGGAGCTTCTGGCGAGTCACTATCGATGTATGTGATCTGGCGTTGCCCTGATGGCACGCATTTCCTTTCTATTGACTCAAGCTGGGCGCTTCTGGGCTATTGCTTCTTTTACAATATGCAATTGTTAGCAGTACAAATCCGCATGGAGAGTTTGAACATAGGGGAGCAGCTAATAGTAGATGATTCTGATTTGCGTTGTCCATGAGTGAGCTATTTTTCATTGCCAGTAACCATTCGCTTCAAAAATGGATAGATTTTTTTGCGATTCAGCTGTTATGAAAGTTCGGTCCATAAAGCTTTTTTGCTACGTTAACTCGTGCTGCACCCACCTTACTAAAGGTTATGTTAGTTTGCACTGGCCGGCTGTCACGCCACAGACCTACTGATACTTAGTAATGAAAGATGGAAGCTGAGTATTCGTCATACAGGAAGCCAGTGCCTTTTGCTAAGTTTACTAGATACTTGATATATAATTCTAATATTTTATCCAGCCCATCGAACTCCGAAACTCCTCGATATCTAAACCGAGTTCGAGATAAGGCCGGACGGAAGCAGATAAGGTGCTCTAGAGTCTCTCATGCCTACTTCTTTGCACTTTCTATATGTGCCATCGTTAATAATGCCCAAGCGGCTCACATGTTAAGCCAGTTATGACCTGTGACTAAGCCAACAGTCGTCCTGTAGTGTTTCCGAAACCGTGTGAGCAAACCGCATGGGTATTTTCCTTCCCTTACGTTACCTTGCAAATGATCTTGGCAATCCTGCACGCCCTAAGGCATTCCATCTCACTCTGATCCGTTAGTGAGTCCCTTCGGAAGACTTTTTTCAATTTCATCGATTAGATCGTTTCCTGGACGACCTTTCTGGCCTGGAATACAGTATACTTGCAGTCGCTTTCTGGTAGCCATTATATCTACTACCTCCATACTTCCAAGTATATTCATTGACGTAAAGACGATGTGAAATTGTCACCTTATATTCCGCTTGGCTATCAAAGTATATATTGATACTCTTTATGTCCTTCCCTGCGTTATTAGCTACCGCAGCCGCATTCCTGATCGCAAAGCCTGAAGTAAAAACATATATAAACTTTGAATTTTCTGTTTATTAAAAAAACAATATAAATTCATATACATATTACTTAAATTATTTGGTGGTTGTAACTTAAATAAGTAATATTTTTCTTTTCTTCTTGTTTGCCATATCATTAATTACTTCATCTGGATCTATTTTGATATCACAGTGCACTGCAATAACAGCAAGTGCACTCAGCCGCTCATTGCCCATCACAATGCGTGGTAAAGTTTTTATTCTTTTTAAGGTTGAAGAAGTTCTTTCGAAGGAAGCGGTCCTCACTGGAAGAGTTGGTAAAATTGTAAGCAGGTAGTGAATATTTTTAAAATACGTTGCATCGCAATGTTGCAGTAATTTCAACACTTCTATGGTTGGATCTATTGTTGATAAGCTGGCACACCACAATCGATACTCTGATTTTAATGCTGTCATTGATATTTGCTCCTCGAAGTAAATAGTTAAATTTTTTAATTCTTCGGCATTATCAATTGCAGCAAAACCTGGGAGTAGAATTTGAAATGACGAGAGTATATCCTCATTCACTAATAAACGTTCTGTCATGTTTTGAATCAGAGCATCAACGCATGGAATAAATATTGTAACTCTGAAGTGGCTTTCAGGGGTTGTGCAAGGTGGATTAGCACGAGTAGTTTGACGCGAAGTCACTCTAGGCACTACAAGATCTATGTCATAAAGATCTTTAGACATTTGTGATGCTGTTTGGAAAATATCGTTGAAAAACCCATCCGCTGTTTCTCTTATCTGGTGCAGAGTTCTTATTAATTCTTTGGCTCGGTTCATTGCTGATACAAAATCCATAGATTTTTCTTGGAGTTACACAGACAGTGGCAGCGTTAAGCTGAACAATTGCTCACAGACGAATAGACTAAGCAAAAAATCGCTTTTCTCTACCGCTGCTAAGAAGGCTGATGCTTTAGACGAAATGGACCATGTCTTACTCGAAATTATTTCCAAACTTAGTACAATGAATTTGAAAAGCTCCACAAAGCTTATAATGCTTTCATGCCTTTCTATAAACCTTGTTTCACAAAGGCGAACAAGTCGTCTTTTTTTGCTTTCTGGTGCGTGCTTCTGTATAACGTTCTGGAAAATTGTGTTTGCATTTGAATGGTTTCTAAATAAATTTGCTATTTCACTGACAATACCAAGGCAGTTCCGTATAAACATAGTATTAGAAAGCGCAAGGTTCAATCGGTGACTAGCGCAATGAACATATCGTACTTTTGGATGCAGTTGTCTTATCCTGGTTTGCACTCCACTTAAATGCCCTGATATGTTTGCTGCTCCGTCATATCCCTGGCCAACCAACTTCGCCATATCAAGATGGAGATCTGTACAACGCTTAAGTATGACTTTTGATAAGTTTTCAGTCACCGTCTAGTGTAGTTGCGTACGACTGTTATAGGTTTGAGCTGAGTTGTGTATAAGAGTTTCAAAAGATTCAGTCAGTGATAAATCTTTTTTATTTGCGATTTATTTAAAAAATTTCCTTATTTCGGGGGGGGTTTCAGCCCTCTAGACCCCCCCCCCCCCTGGCTACGTGCCTGACCTCAGCTGCTTTCCCGACCGCAAATTGCAGTATTCGGAGAGTTAGAAGGGTAGCTCAAACTTTAACTACGAGCAAAGAATTTCAACGCTCACTCCATCAGCCAGTTTTGATCCGTCTGTGCAGATGTTAAAAGTTCTGTTGGTGAGTCGCGAGTCTCAGCGTCTTACTAAAGAAATTTATTAAATTTTTTTTTTTAACTAAACCTTATGAAGGGTGATTAATTTCGAGGTCCCTACCTTTTTCTAACAAAAAAATACAGAAATCTCAGATTTAATGGGGAATCTTTATTATCATTCGAAAGAACATTGTTCAGTATTAATTTTTTGAAGATTATCTCTCAAATGTTGGCCGCGCCTACGTCTCAGATGTTCCATCCATTGACTCCAATTTTCGATGAGCCATTCCAGCATTTCGACTGGTAACTGACGAATGACAAGTGTGATGTTTTTTTCTAAGACCGAAGCGAGATTGTCCGCATAGACTTAAGACTTTGCATATCCCCACAGAAAAAAGTTTAACGGTGTGATATCGTGCAATCTTGGTAATCAATCGACCGGAGCAAAAATTATCTGTTCACCAAAGTGTTTTCTCAATAAATCCATTGTTTCATACGATTTGTGAGAAATGGCGCCGTCTTGTTGAAACCAAATGACGCTGAGATCCCAAGCTTCAATTCTAGGCATCAATTAGTCGGTTAGCATGGTGCGATTATGGTCACCATTGACGGTTACGTTCTCATTTTTAAAGAACTATGGAGCGATGATTCCGTGCTCATAAAGCGAACCAAACCGTTGTTTTCTCTGGATGAAGTGGCAGCTCTTAAATATCTTCAGGTTGTCCTTCGTCCCAAATTCGGCATTTTTGCTTGTTTTGCATGCCCACTGAGCCAGAAATGAGCCTCGTCGCTGAACAAAATGTGGCTCGGAATCGTTGGATCGTCTTGTAACTTTTTAAGAACCAATAAAGCGTAGCGATGCCGCTTGGGAAAGTCGAGCGGCTTCAGTTCTTGCCTAAACTGCACTTTGTACGCGTTTAATTTAAGATCTCAACGTAAAATGCGTCAAGTCGTACCATACGTCAGTCCGAGTTGCTGCGAACGGCGCCGAATCGACTCTCCACGGTCTTTATGTACACTCTCAGCCACGACTGATATATTTTCTTCGCTGCGTGCTGGACGTGGTGTATTCGGTTGAACATTATCCGTACCGGTACCGCTGAAAAGATAATAAAGTTGAAAGAAATTCTTCAAAGGATTTTTGTAGTGTCGAGAAATTCTTTCAACGTATATATTTTGTGTGTCATTTTGTTATTATTCTTCCCAGAAAGTGTGAAAAGTTAGTATTAAATGCCTTCAGTGTCATTATTAAAATTTATTGATTTCACGTCGCCAACTTTCCGTTCGAGCGAAGCGCGTCGAAGTGATTTCAATGCTAATTAAGTATGGACGTTACGCACAAATACACTTACATACATACTTACATACTTATAAAGGGGAGCTTATGTAAGCGCATGGCAAAGTTGCTTAAGTAAAAGTTGCAACGAAAGTGTTGTTGGAACTGTTGATTGCATAAGTGTCGCGTTACGATATTTATGAAGTGCACGGCGCTGTCATTTGCAATGACAACGAGCAGCGCGCGAAGCAATCGAAGTAGCGGCAACAGACAACTTTCGCAGCAATGAAAATGCAGCGCAAGTGAAAACTTTCGGCAACACCAAGAACTTTTATAAAAATGCGATAATTTTTTATGCATTTTTTGCAATGCTTTTTTATTTTATTTTTCGCAACTTTTTGATTTTTTCCTTCTTTCTTTAGTAGGGAGTTAATATTTTGCCATGGCATGTGGAGAAAAGACGCGTAAAATAAGTATGTATGTGTTGAGAGAGTCCTTGAAAGTGTTGTTGCTTTGTTTGTTGTTGCAGCGGTAATAAGTCTGCTGCCGTTGACTTTTAAAAGTTTTCAGTTATGAAAGTTAAAAATAATTACAATTGAAGTAATCGACAAGCGTGTTGCTGCCACGACTTACCGTTATTACGGCGGCAAGCGCATTTGGTGGCCAAATTTGCAAATTCAATTTAAACAAATTGATTTTAATGAAATATTTAAAATCCGCTTTACACTTATTGCTCAGCAATTTATTGCGCATTTAAGTGAGTGTTTTTGCACAAAGCGCCCAGCCGCCGCCATTTCATGCAATTGATTGTTGAGTTGGAGTTGGCGCCTGCAGTTCGCGGTGAATTATTGTGCTCGCTCGCAGTGTTTTATAATGCTGAAATTTACCCCCGCTCAGCTCAGCACACTTCATTCACTCGCTGTCCGTCGTTCGGCTTATTGTTTGCCATTAAATGTAATTACATTTTAATGAAAATTGTAAACACGCTTGTTATCGCCCAGTAGTCAAAAGGCCTGCATTCATTGGTAATGAATATGTGAATGAGCATGTGGGTATATAGAGAACATATGTATGTGTGCCGTTTTGTAAATCCGAATTTCTTCCCCAAATTTGCAGTTATTTTTGCTTAAGGGGTCAGTTGGGTAATATTTTTTCAAAACAATTTTTTTTTGCATTTTTGTTCCCTTACATATATCCTTAGAATTAATGTAGAAACCCCCTTTACCATTGGAAGGTTTCGGAAAAGGCCCAAAAATAATAATACCACTCGACGTTCGGAGCGCTCGCAGTGCACACCTCAAACTTTAAACGCGTTTTTCTCAAAACACACTTTTTTAAACTGGCGGACATGATTCCAATCAAACACTCAACCGATCGATTTGCTTAATGTTTTTTTAAATATTCACAAAACGCCTGGCTATCGTCTCTACTAGATTCATAATTTTTTATAATTTATTGACAATTATTATGACAAAATTTATGTAAAAACACATGGGGAAAAATCAGAAGAAAAAAAGTTAAATACTTTTTTATTTATCAATATTTTTTCATGATTCTATTCCGCCTGTGATAAAACGCATCTCATTCACACAGCCATTTTTCCGACAGATGTCATCAAAAATTCCGAAAAAATGTGTTTATACACTCCACGATATACCTCATGATATGTGAAAAAAGTTCTATTGTAGAATAAAAATTTCTTTGAAAAAAAAATGTCAAAAAAACAGGCCAGATTACCCTACTGACCCCTTAATAGTATAGCTTTTGTAGTAAAGTCCAGAAGCTGATCCCAATTTTCGACGAATTTTAAGTGTAAATCGGCCGATACTGCTGCAATTTCACATTCGATATTCGTACGAAGTTCATCAATCGTCGCTGGCTTGTTGGCATAGACCATAGACTTGACGTAGCCCCACAGGAAATAGTCTAACGGCGTCAAATCGCACGACCGAGGCGGCTAATTGACTGGGCCATTTCGTGAGATCATACGTTAACCAAACTTGGTTTTCAATATATCGATTGTGGCATTCGTTGTGTGGTTTTTGTGACTTATGGCGCCATCCTCTTGGAACCACATGTTGTCCATATCCATATCATCCAATTCGAGCCAAAAATATTCGGTTTTCATTGAGCGGTAGCGATTCCCATTCACAGTAACGTGCCGGTCTTGATCATCACGGAAGAAGTACGGCCCAAAGACGCCGCCGGCCCATAAACCGCACCAAACCGTAATTTTTTCGCGATGCAATAGTGACTCATGGAGTACGTGTGGATTGCTATCTGACAAATAACGCATATTTTGCTTATTTGAAAAGCCATTCAACCAGAGCCTCATCGATGAAGATGATTTTTCGATGAAAATTCCGATCGTTTTCAAGTTGTTGCGCAGCCCAATTCACAAACGTATGACGATTCTGGTGGTCAAGTGGCTTCAGTTCTTTCATCAATTTGATCTTGTAAGGATGTGTAGGCCAAGGTCTTTTCGCAAAATTCGGCACAAAGACGTCACAGAGATGCACAACGATTGAGAAAGACTTGTGAGAGACTGATTTGGGTCTTCCTCAATAGATGCGCTTGCGGCAGCAATATTCTCGACATTGCGGAGACTTCTTTCTCTCACAGCACGGGAACATTTTGTACTGTGCCTCTAGATTCAAATTTTTCCACTATTGAAAAACCGGTTAAATGTAAATGCTTGTCTCTATTAGCAAAAAAAATACGTTCAGTAAATTCATACATCACAGACAAGGTTCCGACTATAATACTTACGAGGTATGACAATTAAAAAATGAGACTGATTCCATAAAATCCGTATATTTGAAAATTATTCTACAACTCTGCCACCCCCTTCAAAATAGTCACCTTGGGCAGCTATACAGCGATTCCAGCGCGTTTTCCATGCTTCGTAACATTTCTGGAACGCTTCGATTGAGCTGTCCGCGAGTACCCTCGTCACGGCCGCCTGGATGTCCGTAATCGACTCAAAAAGGGGTCCTTTGACCACCGATTTTGTTTTAGGAAACAAAAAAAAGTCACAGGGTGACATGTCGGGAGAATAAGGCGTCTGTTACAACACGGAGGCCAAATACTGGGACACGCTGAGGGCGGTGTGGCATGGCGCGTTGTCGTGATGAAGGATCCAGTTACCAGCGATGTCTGGGCGCACCCTGTTGAGTCGATTTCGCAATCTTTCGAGTACTTGGCAATAGTAGACTTGATTCACAGTTTTCCCCGGTGGAACGAATTCTTTGTGGATGATTCCGCGGCTATCAAAAAAGGCAGTAATCATCGTTTTCACCATCGACTTGCTCATGCGAGCTTTTTTCGGGCGAGGACCGCGCGTAGACAACCATTGTGAGCCTGGGCACGACTATGAGCACTATAACCATACACTCTTACAATTTTATCGTACGTTTCCGAAGCTGCTTCGCCCAATTCGCAAAATTGTATCGCGACGCATTGTCAATGTCTTCAGTAGAACCAGTGTTGGCAATTTTGATTCCATGATTGGAGCATTTTGTTTTGCGCAATATCACTTTGTCTTTCGCAGTAAATCGGACAGATTTGTTCCTAGAGATGTATTCGGTTTTATCAACGCTAATTTTGAAGGCAATATCTCCAGCATATTCTCTAAGCGTATTTCGATACCTCTGCAATCTGATTTTTTTACTGCCAGGAGACCGATATCATCTGCTTAAGCCAGTTTTTCCAGATATTGCAAAAAGTTTAAAGGTACCCTGTTGACAGGTTGGCCGGTAGGAAGGAGTTCGAAGCTCGAAGCACCACAGCTCGATAATCGAAGAAAACTGTCAAAATACCATTGGGTTTTGACCTGCTTTGACGTGGCTTTTTCGGCTTCGGCTCACCTTTTCCTCGATATTCGACCGATTGATCATCTGTCTACGCATTGATCCAAAACTCATCGCCAGTAATACGTTTCATGACATACTGGTCGTCGGAAAGCATTTTTTCACAGACGTTAACGTCTATTCTCAAACACCAATTCCTTTATTTATATTTATATAATATTATTGACGTGTTAATGGTTGATGTTGATGGGCGTCCTGGACGTGTTTCGTCTTCAGCCCGCAGTTTTGAACTATCGGTTTGAATCCTCACCAAGAAGCTGCTCATTTCTCGAACCGACAACTTGAGCAAACAACTGATCGATCAAATTCTATTCCTTGTGTGGGAGCATTTTTTATTTGACAACGTATCTTCACCAAATTCGGCGGAGATCCTTTTCAAAGGCTTCGCTACCATCTCCCAAAAAATTGCGCTGATCGAACCATAATAGCATATAACTGCCACTCGAACAAAATAAACAATATCAAGAGTAAGATATTTTTATAACCATTAGTTCTATAAAATATGCACATCTGAAGGCTTCAGCTTCGAAGCACCCGAAGTTAACGTTTTCGTCTTGAGCTTTCATATTATCATACTTAATTCTGCTATACGAGTATAAACCCCATATTTCCTCTGACCATAGCTACTTGTTACCTCTTTGGAGTTTTCATTAGCTTTCTACTTATACTAACACCGTTGATTGTCGAGTTGTTATAAAGTATTTGAAATCTCACATGCTCATATTTGAGGTTAGTGTCGTTTTGTGACCACTTCAATTTTTTTATGGAATTACACCGAAATCTAATTGAAATTTCTAAACATTATTCACTTCGGAATATATATAAAATATGTTCAAGGGTAAAAGAAGAGAGGCAACTGCTGGCGATGACGACTCGCTTTATTCGAATCACCCGTAAAACCGACAACAAATGAACTCTCGCCTCCCCCAGCAAGTGCCAGAGATGCCGACGCTCAGCTGACAATGGACAGACAGGATGTGACGGTTATTTGCTTAGAATGTCGGTACAAGAATGTAAATCATTTATTATGTCAACACCTGTAAGGTATGCAACCAACTCTAACTCAAAACAATGGCACAGCCGAACACAAACACAAACAAACGAACGGACGTGGCAAGACAGTCGGAGAAAAAATGCGCTTTTGCCGCAACAACACTGAGTGCAAAATAAATTAAATTTTGCCAGGAAATAGACAACAAACTAACTATGAAAATATTTCCGAAACCATGCTACTTCCTAAACCCATGCACATATCTACAGAGGGTAACCAAGGCAACGACACGAACCGACGCATAATGCTCGCTTCACACACCTTGCTTGAAGAGGCAGTAGAAGTACAAGAAGAAGAGGAGTCGGTACCGGTCGGCGTGACCGACGTGTAAACGACATTGGACCTTTTACTAACAAAACAAAACAAAACATGTTATTACAACAATATAAAACAATGCGAGCAAAAGATACCGGGAACTAGGTTTCCATATAAGTAAGTGCGCAACATACCTACGGGGCCTGCAAGCTGGAACATCCGTTCGCCACACATAAAACAAATGAAGCAAAAGTAAAGAATTTGTGCCACAAAAAGACAAAAACAAAGCAATAAAAGGTAGAAATGAAGTGTTGAAATTGTATAAGGTGAACGGAAAATGGAATGCGGCATGTGTTTCTGTGTGTGTGTGTGTGTAAGGGGAAAAAGGACATGGTCGTGTTGCCGGTATCCGAAAACCGCAAGCCACAATAGCGCAAAGAAGAGAGGAATGGTGGCATTCACTGCTTGTAACGGTAGAAATGCTGGCGCACAGTGACTTCAAAAGTGAACATCTGCTCGTAAAATTATTTCGAAATAAGAGAAAGCAAGAACTTCCGCTGAAGTTACAATACCTCTCACAAATGCCAAATATTCCTTATAGAGCTTGATTCCGATCGGTCAGTCTGTATGACAGTTAAATGTCTGAACAATTTCTTCGTAGATTATATTATCGGACTCTAAATCAGATTATAAAAATCAAAGTTCAACTCTTACCTGTAGTTTCAAGATTACCAGATTTCTTCTGTGGTTGTTTTTTTGGTCGATTATTGGCTGTTTTGGTGGTCTGGCGTTAGAAAATATTCTCCGATTAATACACCAAAAAGCTTCCGAGTCTATAGTCATAAGTCGGATGTAACTAAAACCGGATCCGTGGTCATTACGAATACTTCCTTGCCTCGTGCCAACAGTACACAATATATTTTCCTGTTTTTCTTTTATCAACACTGAGGAGATTTTAGGTATCACAGTGAATCGGTGTTCTCAGCTGCCAATTGGTATCCGTTCTTATAAGGACTTTTATCCTTACCTAACATATTCTTTGAACTTTTCGAAGACCTAGAGCCTAACCTAGCAATTATATGTAGTATCAGAAAAAGATCTAAAGTAACATTTCAAAAGCTGGTGTCCTCAGGTGTTCACGTGGGATCCGTTTTTATGTGGATCATATCCTAATCTAGTATCAGAACTTTCCGAAGACCTAGAACCTAACCTAAAAATTATAATATCAAAATTTCAAAGTTGATAAGGGTTCCTGATAAAAGGATACAACGTATTCTTTCTTCATTTTCATTGAAATTGAACGGTATTTTATTATATAGCCAAGAAAAGGGTTATCCTGAGAAAATGTTCATTAGTTATTAAAGAAAAAATAATAATAATTTTTTCAACTCAAAACACACAAAATTACGTCCAAAAGCAAGGGGTTTCTAACTAAAAACTAATTGAATTATTTATTTTCAAAATCTATTCTATTTCGACATACTCAATTAAAATTAAGCATCAGGACGACCTTTACATTTACCATAAATGAGTTCTTCCTTTAACGGCAAAATACACTGTTTCAAGTAACCATTGACCTCCTACATAAACTTCATCTACACCCACATGGCTAAATATTTTGTCCTACTGTTTCTCTATTTTCCATACTTTCGGATTCAGTTGTGTTGTGGTTGCCCTCTGGAATCATTAAATAGCACTTCATTATTACACCCGATTGCGCACCGTGGTCAACATAAACATTTTTGAATAAACTACCTTACCTGCATTTCATTTTTATTTCTCTTGCCTTTTTTTTTGTTACCACCGGTTGTCTCATTCACCGCCTACTACCGGCTACAGCAACTCTTCCTGTTCCTTGTGCACTCTCTGACACAGCAGTGACAGTGAAATCCCACAGACGCTGACCAAATTATATTAAAGTTAGCATAAGAGAATGATATTTGCTGGATAATAAAAGGAAAACAGCATTGTGAGACAGACACCAATGCAAATGTAATGAAGTAGAAGATGTGCCCACGGCCGGGGCCGCTGCAACTGGTTGGCGGTGAGGAACGACAATATGACTCGACGTCACAGTGAGGCAGCAAAGGGACATTGACAATGACCACCGAGTAACAGATAGAAAAAAGAAATTTTTACAAATACATATTTAGTCTATTGCTCTTTGCATGCCTGTAGATATTTGCATAGGACCTCCTTCACATATTTTCTGGATTTCTATATTCTTTGTTGCAAAGGTAACTGGCCCGCATGGTGGAACATAAAGAGTGTCGCTTATTTTAGAGCGCTTGTTCAGACTAATTGTAGTTTTTAATGTTTAAAAACTAATAATTTTTTTCAATATAAAAATCCAACTTGTTCCGATCTTTGTATAGCTTCTTTGCGGAATATTGAAAGTTTAAGAAATCAGCATTAACAATTCCTTATATTGAAATAATTAGTTAAATGGAAAACAACTCTAATCGCGGACTTTTTTTTTTTTTTTTGATTAATTCCTCAAGTTCCAGAGTGAAATTCTAAAAGATTCTCTTGGATTAGGGACAAGGCTTTGAAATGGCTAGGCCAAATATTCGTTTTCTGTCTCTTCTGCCTTAAAAGACGCAAGTAGTTTGGAACCACGCGTACTTTAGGGTTGTCTTATTGACTCTTGGTTACTGCTGCTGGCGATTATAATTTGGGTTAGACAACCTTCGCACAACCATTGGACTCCTATAGTTCCTTTGTATACTTCTCTTTAGTTGGCGGTTGTAACTGTTCCCTTCTGAGCAAGGACGCAGCACGACGTGTCTCCATACAAAAATAGGTCATTCCTTGGCAGACGCACTACTAGTATCAACAATTTTGGTTTTTCCTACAAGGTTTGGTTCCGGCTTCCGCAGGTGTTGTTGCTTTCCTGGATCTGGGCTTAGCTTCAGCTCCAGAGTTAGTGCCAGCCCTATTACCTAGACCGAGCTAAGCTCCTAGCCTTGGCCCGGATGTTTTCAAGCTCTTTAGGAAATGCTGCTCTCTTCTCAGCACATTTAGTTCCCTCCCTCTGGCTTTTTACCGAAAGAACCGAACTTCTTTAATTCCTTAATGTTGTTCCGGTTCATATTGGATCCAACTAGTGTAGGTAAAAATAGTTCCGCTTGTGCTTAGCCTCCGCTTCTGAAGTAATGCTATCTTATTACGGACGGCGCCAGGTAATCGTAAGCTCCGCTCGAGATTGGTCTATTTAAGTGCTCCCAGTCGGGTTGATTTTCGGTACGGCATGGTACCTTCATCCAGTCCTTTTTGTACCGCCATCCATAGTAAAACTTTCCATTTGAATGCTGTTCTAATGAAGATCAAGGAACAACCAACGAAAAAGTCAGACCTAAGCTGGATACCTCCCAACTGCAGCAGGATGTCTATGCCACTGTAATGATACTACGCTATCTATAACCAGTCTGTAGCTTCAGGAAGGGTTCTTGAGTATCCCATGAATAGCCTAAGAAGATCCCATAACCAAATATCGTTCACTTTCCAAACCGAATCGCAATATCGATCTTTGCAATACCTTAAGTATTAACTTGAAAGCAATACGAACATACATATATAACGGTAAAAAAGAACATAACCCAAATTGAGCTTCACGGTGATTGATGTATTTTTTGCGGCCAACAAATGAGCAATGTGCGCCTGTCAGTGCAGCAATAAAACGAGCGAGAAAACTATTTTAAATAAGTACTCGCTTAAACATTTCCACAGGGAAGTTAATATATACTTAACACACATACATACTTAAGTACAAAGTGGGTGGAGAAAACAAAAATGACAGCACAGAAACCAATAAACAAAAGAAGTGGTAAGAATTTTTCAATTTTACGCCAAAATAAGTTTTGACACGTCAATAAATTCTATGCGCCAACAAACAAGCGACCATATTACTACTTACCATATATAGAGAGAGAGCGAGAGACAGACAGGGCCTGTTTGTATGTTTCAGAGATTAATGAGGAAAACGTTTACTAAGTACAAGGAAAGCATAACAAGTATGCCAATATACCAGTAACTGCCAATGTTGACGAAATATTTTCGCGGAATAAACTCATAATGAATCCTTTGGGCGACCTCTTTTTCATTAAGAGTTTAAAAGTTAAAAAATATAATAATTTTTTTCTCGAAATTTAGTATACTGCAATTTTTATCGAATGTTGCCAGAATAGCTTCTTCTTCTTTACTGGCGTAGACACCGCTTTCGCGATTATAGCCGACCTAACAGCACGCCAGTCGTTTCTTCTTTTCGCTACGTGGCGCCAATTGGATATTCCAAGCGAAGCCAGGTCCTTCTCCACTTGGTCCTTCCAACGAAGTGGAGGTCTTCCTCTTCCTCTGCTTCTTCCAGCGGATACTCCGTCGAATACTCTTAGAGCTGGAATGTTCCGTCCATTCGAACGACATGACATAGCCAGCGTAGTCGCTGCTTTTTAATTCGCTGAACTATGTCAATGTCGTCGTATAGTTCGTGTTGCTCATTGTTCCATCGAATGCGATATTCGCCATTGCCAATGCGCAAACGACCATATCTTCCGCAGAACCTTTCTCTCGAAAACTCGCAACGTCGACTCATCAGATGTTATCATCGTCCATGCCTCTGCACCACCTAGCAGGACTGGAATAATGAGTGACTTACAGAGTTTGGTCTTTGTTCGTCGACTTCACTTCTTGATTGCCTACTCAATCCGTAGTTCTTTTAGCAAGAGATATCTGCGTTGGATTTCGACGCTGACATTATTGTTGCTGTTAATGCTGGTTCCAAGATAGACGAAATTATCTACGACTTCGAAGTTAAGACTGTTAACAGTGATCTGCGAGCCAAGTCGCGCATGCGAGGACTTTTTGTTTGATGACAGGATATATGTATTTCGTTTTGCCCTCGTTTACTACCAGACATATTTGCTTCGTTTCCTTATCCATTCCGGAGAAAGCAGCAGTAACGGCGCGATTGTTATGGCCAGTGATATTAGTATCAACGGCATACGCCAGCAGCTGTACACTCTTACAGAAGATGGTAGCTTTTCTGTTTACTTTTGCAGCTCGAATTATTTTCTCCAGCAGCAGGAAATGGAGTCGCCTTGTCTGAAACCTCGTTTGGTATCGAACGGCTTGGAGAGGTCCTTCCCGATCCTGACGGAGCTTTTGGTGTTGCTCAACGTCAGTTTACATAGCCGTATTAATTTTGCGGGGATACCAAATTCAGACATCGCAACATAAAGGCAGCTCCTTTTCATGCTGTTAGCTTTGAAATCGACGAAGAGATAGTGTGTGTCGAATCTCTTTTCATGGGTATTTTCCAAGATTTGGCGCATGATGAATATCTGGTCAATTATTGATTTGCCAGGCCTAAAGTCACACTGATAAAGTCCAATCAGTCTGTTGAGGAAACTTACGGGTAATTGCTATTCGAACTTCTTCATAGTCATCGATTGGGAAATCGGGTTCGCCATCTCTTCGGGTTATGCTTTCACTGCCATTCAGCAGGCAGGAGAAGTGTTCCCTCCATAATATTAGTATGCTCTGGGCATCAGTCAATAGATCGCCTCTGGAGGTTCTACATGAGTATGCTCCGGTCTTGAAACCTTCTGTAAGTCGCCGCATCGTAGAATATTAGAACCTTTAACGGCCAGCTTGTCAAGCTCTTCGTACTCTCGCAATTCGACCTCTCTCTTTTTTGCATGCAAATGCGTCTGGCTTCCCTCTTCAACTCTCGGTATCTGTCCCATCCTGCACGTGTTGTGGTCGATTGTAAAGTTGCGAGGTAGGCTGTCCGCTTTCTTTCCACTGCGACGCGGTACTCCTCACCGTACCAGCTGTTTTTTTTTTGCATTTTCCGAAGACCAATGGTTTCGGTTGCAGCTGTACGTAAGGAGTTTGAAATGCCGTCCCACAGTTCCCTTATACCGAGTTGTTGACGAGTGCTCTCAGAGAGCAGGAATGCAAGTCGAGTAGAAAGAAAATCGTTCGGCTATCTATTGTGATTGCAGCTTCTCGACGTCGTCGTTGTGTTTGTTGGCGTGCGTTTTTTGCTGCCTCAGGATAGTGGTCCGAATCGAAGTTAAGACCTCGGAGCGTACGCACGTCTATAACGCTGGAACCTGTCTCCCGACTATCACAGTATAATCGATCTGGTTAGTGGCTTTTCGAGCCAAGTAGCTTGATGAATTTTGATATGCTGGAATCTAGTACCACAGATAACCATGTTTCGGGCCCGGCGAATTCGATGAACCTCAACCCATTTGGGGATGTTTCATCATGAAGGCTAAATTTACCGACCGTTGTGACAAAGATATTTACGCCCTCCAAGCGCTCATAGAAGACATCTTTAGTCACATCGTCCGGTCTTTCGTCCAAGTTTGTTGCTTCCTTTTCAATGGGGGGCCTTTTTACTTGGTGGGTTCCAAACCCAGCGCACAACCCTGGAGAGGGGTTGGCTCGCCTTTGAACTGATGCTCCAATGGATCTTCCAGAGGTCTAAGACCGGTAGTCGTGAGCTGCTTGAGCCATATGAAAAAGAATCGTTTTTGGCCACTCCCAAGTGAATGGCGAACAGAGAACTTTCCTCATTTGCTCGAACTTCTACACATGACTCCGTCCTCCTATCGGTATATGCAAGATTACAATTTTCTTTCTTTGAAACTCCACACTAAATTACATTTCGATAACGATTTACAGATAATTTAAGACTTTTTTTATCAGACAAAAGAGAACAAAGAAAAACGGGTACTCATGTCATCACGTCCTCAACGCAGTCAATCAGTCAAATGAGGCATATGCATAACAACGTTTGCCTAATGAATTTATGTGTTGCGCCGCTCTCAATCGTCAACATGAGAAACAAAACACACATTCACACACACATGCTGCCATTTGCATCTGCTCACCGAGCAATGAGTCTTAATGTTTGCCACATCATCTCTAAAGTTGCATTGCCATTTGTGTAGTCGTGTGCGTAAATTAAGGCAAACAACACAAGCCGAAAACGTGCGAGTGCAACTGAACTCAATCGGCAAGCGGTGTGTGTGTGGCATGTGGCATGCGGCAAACGGAAGCAGGCATTAGCATATTGCAATGCCGGCGAGTAAACAATGGCGCAAAAATGCATTCAATGCGATTACGTGAATCAATTTTGCATCATCACCGACCGAGCGATCGGCCAACAACACGAACAACAGCAACAACAACGCCAGCATTACTCAGCAGGCAATCAGCGACAATGAAAGCCAACAACAAATAACATAGCAACGCACTAGAGTGACAATAATCAAAAACAATTGGAATGCCTGCTATAAAACAACATTTGTTGTGGGCAGGGCATGTGGTGGGGCGGTGTGGAGCACACACAGCACTTTTGCTCGTACCAGAGTGCGGCCTGCTCGCTTGGGCACATGTGTGGTGAAGGGCTTGCTGCAGGTCGTAACGCTAGCTAGCAGTACGCGTATGCCACACTATAATCACACACACACACACACGCACCCTTACACCTACTGCACTCTTTGCTGCGCTCGTGCGCCGCTGTCAATCGTGTCCTCATGCATGTAAACTTTCAAATTCATTTGCTACGCATTGCCCATCCACACCTCTGCCTCCGTCATTCCCTCTGCTCTGCGGCCCTGCGATTCCGCATCTGTAATGCCGAGAGAAATGCAAATTTATTTACATTAAACATTGACACAATGCCAACTCGAATGAGTAAACTTTGAGAACTCACGCACACACACACACACATGTGCGTGCTTACTAAATTTGTAAATTTCAGAAAATTCGTAAATTCGTAAAATTCGTGAACTGTGACAGAAGTGACAAAAATGCGCCATCCGCTCCCATTCCATTCCATTCCATCGGCCACTGCAATGCTGTTGCTGCTGCTGCAGCTGCGATTATTTGTAAATGCTTGCAATGTGGAAAAAATTTGCATGCCAATGTTTTGCAAGCATTTGTGTATCTATCTGCTGCGTACAAACAGCAAAAGTGTGCTTATTCCCTTCAACGAGGTCAACCGGTTTAATCTGGTACTTTTGGAGCACTAAATTTGTGTTTGTGTTACTTATTTCGGGAGGTCTAGAATTTTCAAAAATTAATTGAAATATTTTTGAGCTTAATGTAATCTTCCGTGACTTAACAACGGTTTGGATCAGTCAGCATCAGCATGTAAATCGACTGGCATTGGTAGTCAAAAATTCTCCCACGTTCTCACTTGAAATTTTTTTGCCGTTAAAATAGCTACGATCTTTTTGTTATTGTATATTTTTCTTCTGCTAATTTTTCAAGTAAAAAAATAATCATTTTTTATTTCTAGCTATATTGCTACACCTTGCTCAAAACCTTGCTTTATACATTATATTTTTATTTATTATTTATCTCCATTAAGCACGAGTTCTTAGAACTACCACTGCTCGCAGACCCGATGTTGAAAGAGATATTACCAAAGATGAACCCATTTTGCACAAAAAGCCAATGTAAATTTGTTTAAATATTCAAATAAATTTTTAATGAAACTAAACTGAGAGAAATTCACCTTTTCGTGACAAAAAAGTTCCCCGAATTGTGAATAAAACTCAAGTTTTTTAATTATTTTTCAATATTTATTTCGTTGCCTTCAGGTAATCCCCATCGGATGCAATACACTTATGCCAACGATTTTTCCATTCCTCGAAACACTTTTCATAAGTACTTTTTGTGATGGCCTTTAGCTCTTTCATCGTATTTTGTTTTATCTCTTCGGTCGACTAAAAACGGGTTCCATTCCGATGACTGTTGACTTGTTTGCATGTAAAACTCATAAGCCCATCGCTCATCGGCAGTTATAATATTCTCCATGAATATGGGATCGGAATTCGCACTATCAATAATGTCCAAAGAGGGCTGTTTACGGTACTATTTTTGGAAAAAATCAGCTTTATAGGGAGAAGTCAAGCAAGAACGCGTTTCATACCCACAAATATCCACCAAAATCATACGAACGAACTCGCGAGAGATATTGAGCTATCTTGTCATCTCTCCAACACTTACCTGACGATTTTCAAGCACCATATCTTTCATTTTTTTATTATTTTCATCAGTTAAAGAGTTCGAAATTGTCCAGAAGGAGGCATATCTTCAACGATCTCTCGATCGTCTTTGAAGGCTTTGTACCACTCGTTGGCTTGTGTTTTTGATAAAACTGAATAAGATTTTGCACTCGAAATTTCGTCAGAAATACAAAACTTGAGACAATTCTTTGTTCGATATTTTTATCTTATCCATTGTAAAAATGACAACGCACTACTGAGGTGTACCGACTTAAACAGCTGCTGTAAACAAATTTGTGGATAGATCGCGCTCATATTTGGCATAGTAATTAAGAACAATCATACCAATTTAGCAAAATTCATTTGTTTGAAATATCATTTACCCGTGGAATATAATTACAATTTCCGGAAACGGATCATTTCTGATTGATAAGGAGTTCGTAATCGAAACTGGGGTCCACTTATTGGATGTCTTGAATAGTTTTGGTCCAATTTGAACAATTTCTCATATGATGGCTTAGAGGCATTAATAGGTGCTTGATTTGCAGAATTAAGTAGTCGGATTGAGTATAAAATTTGTAATAAGTATGGAAAGTGGGCGTAGTTGTAGTCCAATTTTGCCACTTTCGTCACTGGAATATCAAGATAGTGGGTATATACAGGGTAGGCCATTTAAAGTTGACCCATTTGTTTCTAAAAAAAAAAGAACAAAAGAAAACAATGTTTTTTGTTCATTTCAAAAATAATTTATTTTGGTCCAAGGGGATTTGTTTCAGCTAATATTTAAAAATTAGATCGCGTAAATGGGCACCTTTAGCTTTGACAGCTAAATGCACTCTTTTTTCGACATTTTCCATGACTTTGGCCAATGTTTCGGATGATATGGCGGCTGTTTCACGTCGAATGTTGGCTTTCAGTTGAGCTAAGGTCTTTGGCTTATTAGCGTATACCTTGGATTTCAAATAACCCCACAAATAAAAGTCTGGTGGCGTCAAATCTGGTGATCTCGGTGGCCAGTCAACATCACCATTTTTCGATATCAATCGCCCGGGGAAAAATGGTCGCAATAAATTGATTGTTGGTCGAGCTGTATGGCATGTAGCCCCGTCCTGTTGAAACCAGAAGTTATCCATGTCATTTTCGCGAATAATGGGTATCATAAAATCCGTTATCATGGCTCGATAACGCTCACCATTGACTGTTGTCGTGGCTCCATCATCGTCTTCGAAAAAATACGGTCCGATGATCATATTCGCGCAAACACCGCACCAAACTGTTACTTTTTGGTCGTAAAGAGGCTGTTCTTCAATTAATTGAGGATTTTCGGTGGCATAAAATCGGCAATTTTGCTTGTTTACGCCTCCATTCAACGAGAAATGTGCCTCGTCTGACATGATGAGTTTTCGCCAAAAGTCAAGTTCGTTTTCAGCCATTTCGATGGCCCATTTGCCAAAATTAAGGCGTCGCGGATAATCAGCTGGGTTTAGTTTTTGTGCCATTTGAATTTTATATGGAAACATCTTCAAATCTTTATGAATTATGCGTCGGAGAGTGGTGCGAGAGATGTCTAATTCCTGAGAGCGGCGATAACTCGATGTCGATGGAGTCTCCTCAATACTGGCTCGTACAGCTTCGATATTTTCATCAGAACGTCTTGTGCGTTGTCTGGATACATGACTGGCATTACTGAGATTACCGGTGTTCACAAATTTTGCGTATAAAGACTTAATTGTGTTCTTAACTGGAGCACTTTTCACTTTATTTTTTTTGCGAAACGCACGTTGAGTTAACACAATTGAAAAGTTATTTTGAATATAAAGCTGAACAATTTCAGCGCGTTCTTTTGGAGTGTACTGTTCCATGGTATAAATTGTCTTCGAATGACGCTTCTAACGCGGTATGACATTAGCCGATTTGTCAGCGCTGTTAAAAGTTACAGCGTTGCCAGATGGGTCAACTTTAAATGGCCTACCCTGTATGTATAAAATTTGGTCGATGTCGACCAAGTATGATATGTGTTTTCATTTAAAAGTGGTCGGCGCCACACCCATGGTCTAATTTTGACCGACTCGGCTCCATTAAAGTCCTTTTAAACCATTTCGCAGATAAAATTTAATGTCTCTGGCGTATTTACTTGCCGACATATCGCGTTTTGAGTAGTTTTTAACAGAATCGTTATACTTGTATTGGCAGCGTGTGGAATTGTCATCCAATTTCATTCATTTTTACAGGTACTTGAAGGATTGGTTCTAAGCTAATTTAGTTATTATAGCTTAAGTGGTTTAGGCGATATGTGAATTAAACCTTTTACAAAAGATTCCATTTCAAAATTGATTTAGATCGGTCAGTTGGTATGACAGCTATAGTGGTTCGACATCGTTAATTCCGACATATCGGTATCTCAAAAACTGAATAATATACATATGAGCTATGTACAGGCAGACGGCAGACGGCTACATCCACTCAACTCACAATGTACGAGTAAATATTTTGTATTTTTCTTTATATTTTTTAAGGTCTCTGATGTTTTCTTCTGGTTGGTTCTGGTCACATTGTGGAAAACTTAATATACGCTGTCGTATTCGTATTTTTCAGAAGGGTATGTTTTTAAAAACGTTTTTGTCCTCATAGCCGCTCTAGTATTCTGCGATATCTTAGAACACACATACTTACATATGTTAGACCTCGTCTATTGTAATAAAAAAGCAATACACTCTTAATTTGTTGCAAATAAAGGGTGACCCAATTCGATGTTTCCTACTTTTTAATGAAAACACACAGAAACTTCAAGTTTAATGGGAAGTATTTATTATCATTCGAAAGAATTTTCTTTGCCATTTATTTTTTGAAAATTTTCTTTTTCAAATATTGGCGGCGGCTACGTCTCACATGTTCGAGCATTTCGTCTGGTAACTGGCTAATGATATTATAATCTACAAAAGTGTTAAATCTGATTTCTCAAACTGTCCTCGTCTGTTTGTGCAAGAGCGAATGGTGTTTGCCCGCCTTGTGCCCATGTGGTTGTTATCAATTTGCAAAGTGCTGCTAGAATAAAAAGAGGAAACACAACAACAAACAAATATTCGAAAAACACACACAGCAATTTAGTAAATGCAGCTATGCATTGTTTTACGACCCATTGCAATTTCCAAACAATGCATAATTAAATTTGCCATTTTTTCCATACAACTTGGTTTTAGGAAAACAAACTGAGTTTTTCAGTACAAAAATATGCATATCTAAATTGTTACAGACTACGCTGAATCTACTGAGCTCATATGCAAGTCCATGAGCCATGGAGTTTGTTTAAGACATATTAATTTCTATTGCTTCGTTAAATGCACTAAGTATTTTCCGGGACGTCCCTTTAAATAAGCTTATATTTTGATTGTCGAAATAATGTGATCCTAAATGTAAGCATAGTTACTCAAGCCATCAGTTTGTCTTGCAATTGTCAAAACAAATAGTTGTGGACATATCTGTCTCACTGCTGTCAGGCCTCCGTTTATTAGATTAATTAACGAAAAATTCTCTAAGCACATTCCTTCTAAGCTTCATTTGTCTTAAATTTTTTCCCAGTGCTAAACAGCATAGAATCGTTATTTTTTAATAAACGGTATTCTAGGTGAACGATAATCGCTTCAATATTTATTAAAATTATGATGGTTGAGATGGACATTACAGAAGGTTGATCTTTGCTTAATTTTCACCCTAGAATTCTTGTTATTGCCACAAATTGAAATTTTTTTACTCTTTTTATTAAACATTGTTCTCAAGGACGGTTAACTAACGACAAAGATCTGGAAAATTCACTCAAAAAAAGTTGTGAATTTTTGTGGATCTACATAGACAGTATATAACTGATTCTCACAGAATTATTATCACAGAAACGTATTTTAATTCGAAGTAGGATATGGCACTCTGACTTGCCAAAGTCTACACCTTTTTTACGAATTTTCAAATAGACATAATGAGTCAGCTTCCATTAATAGGGATTTCCTACGGCCTTTTCGATTCGCCATTACATAAATATGGTTGGTTAAGCATCTGATCAAATTTGACCCGCACTGATATTTTTTGATATTATATTATCTCTAAATAGGCTTCTTTTGGTGGAATAAAACATGCTAATGTTTTATTTAATTTTTCATACTCTTGATTTAAATACTAGCTGAGATGGTCTTGTGTGCTTTTAGCGAACAACTTTGAATGGCTTCAAGGGCCTGGTGCCGCGTTCCCTGAAGCAGATAAAGTCACAGAGAATCAGAGCGGGTGAATTCATCGCACGTGTCAATGAATTTTCTGCACACAAATCCGGGCGTTTATGTCGAATTGCTTCATGTAAACGCATTGTTACGGCCAAGTACTATTCCCTTTTAACTATTGACGCGTTTGAAACCAACTCATGATAAACTATACAATGGATGTGGTTTTGTCGGTTTCAATTCATTTTTGTGGCACCAATCGCTGGATTGTTGGACGGTTTCGTTGATGAATGTAGGGTTCTCAGCCTCATTGTCAAGCATCTCTGCTGCGACATCTACTCAACGTCGTTTTTGCAGGTATTTTGGTGCAAGTCTAGCGTTGACAAGTGTCATGCCCAAAACATTAACGAAAATGTGATGAATCGATCCATAAGATAGCCATATGTTGATCTCTGATGTCAACACGACAATTTTCAAGTATTTCGTTGTCTTTAACAGAGGTGACTTCATCACCTTCTCTGAATGCTTTATGCTTCAAATGCTAGGGTTTGTGATAAAATAGACTTCCGAAAATAACTCTGCAACAAAATTCAACTGATTCCATATCCAACATTTACTTCCCACCTTGGTCAGAAATTAATCTGATTTCTCCAAATCCAAAATAATTCTGCAGAAAGCAATTAATGAACTTACATACCTACAATTCATAACTAGAATTCACATGATTCCATATTTAATTACAACTTTTAACTGAAATTTTTTGAAAAACTAAATTCCATACATTAAACTTTCTGCGCAGAAATCACTTGCATACATTAAATTTTCTTTCCACCTTCAAATGAAATCACAATCAATACAACTTATTTCTACTTATTTTCCACTTAGCTTATGAAGTTTACAAGTTTTTAATAAAGTTGAAAGAACTCGTGTAAAAGAACTTTTATCCTGCCGCGTGCCTCTGAAAGTAACAACCAGTATTTCTCTAAGGATTTAAGCGCTGCTTTCATCATCTTCGTCAACAGCAAACGCAACAAATCACATTAAATTTTCACGCTTTTGTAGGCTTTCGAAGGTTATCAGCGGCATGAAAAAGCCTGAAAAGAAATTAAATAAAATAACTTCATTTCAAAGTTCCCTTGGCATTGCAGTGCAACTCCTTCTACATTTTGAAGCTGCCACCCTTTTATATCGCCATTCTTTTATCCGTTACCCGCATTTACTTATACACTAACACACGCGCATACCTACAAGCATATGTGTAAACACAATACTCATATGCCGTTGTGGACTTACATACATATGTACATATTTACTTATGTGGGTGAAATAAAAAAAGTGTGTGAGTATTTGTGTGAAAACTTTTTGATCTCTTAAAAACTCGACTGGCGGAAATAAAAAATCGGAGATTTATTTTTATTTTTGCTTTTTTAACCCTTTCAGGAGCGGTTGTTTGCTTGCAGATACGCGAAGGTTGCGAAATGAAATTAGCTTTTACGTCTGCTCTGCTACCCTCATAACCCACCCGATTGCCTCAACTGTTTAGAAGTCTCTTCATTCTCACGCTTAGAAAAGTTTCAGCAAGATTTTCCACTTGTATTGCTGGTGATGTCTTCGCTATATTTTTACTTTCCAACGCTCCACTTTGCGCTTAATGTTTTTTCAGCTTTTAAGTTTTTGATTTCAAAATTTACAAAGCTTAGTTGCTTTGTGCAGCACAGTCTGGAGCGTTGGTGTCGCATATGCATATATTTATTGATTTCAATGGGCCATCTTTTTTAAACAACACGAGTCTACGACACCGACTTCGTGGGATGTTGGCTCATTATGTCTGCAAACACATTTTTGAAAAAGCTCTTCGGATTGCTAGTTTAAAAAAAAGAGCTTTGGGGAGAGCTGGCTCGAGAAGCATAAGTTAGGTTATAACTACTTGCCGGTTGTCACGTCATATATAAATCTATTGGTCGTTAGTAATACCAGATGGAGGTTCAGTTTAAGTCGAGCTGAAGTATTCGTCATAAGGAGTAAGATTTTTGATAATATTTCGATTTTTTAAGTCAATTTAAAGTGTAAATTTTTCGCAAAACCGACAAGTCGCCATTTTTGTCTACTCTTTCGAACATTATCCGTGTTCATAACGGAATTTTCAATAAGGGCTCTACAAAAGCAGTTTGGGACATCAATGAAATTCTTTATTCAAGTGAAAGTACATTCGATGCCATCATGTATGGAATTAGATTTCTTTTACATGGCCACCGCGGACACACTTTCAGAAATCCAGACGCTGAACCCAATTTTCGGCCACATACTGTCCAAGTCCATATCGTCCAATTCTTGCCAAAACTATTCGGGTATCATTGAGCGGTAGCGATTCCCATTCACAACAACGTGCTGGTCTTGGCCATCATGGAAGAAGTACCACCCAATGACTCCCCCGACCCATAAACGCATCAAACTGTAATTTTTTCGGAGTCCAATGGTGTCTCATGGAGCACGTGTGGATTGTTGCCTGACCAATAACGCATATTAACGTACGACGATTCTGGCGCTCTTTTCGCAACATTTGTCACAACGACGTCACAACAATTTTTACAAATTTCGGCTCGTTGTTGGATCGTATATATTGTGGCACCCATACATCGAGCTGCTTAGTGACTCCAAGCTTCTTCAAATGGTTTATAACGGTTTGATGACTACTATACCGGTCTCTTTCGACCAATTCAGCGATTTTATCGTTGAAACCATCGTTGTGCGGTGGAAATGGAAACTGTATCGGGTCCATAAACTGCACAAATTTTATTGACGGCTTGAGATGCATTTTTGCCTTTATCGTAGTAGTACTGTAAAATATGCCGTATTTTCTCTTTAATTGAGGATATAGAAGCTGAATCGCAGAAGACTCTTATGGCCATCACGATGAAGAATTTTTCCAAGTGCTATGATTATTGGAAAATTCGTTGGCATAAGTATATTGCAGCGGAAGGGGATTACCTTGAAGGAAATGAAATGGACAAAATTCACCTTTCAATTTGATCACAGTAGTTGGTATAGTCATCCTGAAGACTATATTTTTTTAGTGTTTCAAATTGAGATAAATTCAAGCAGACAAATTTTCCTCACTGCCAGTTACTTTTTTTCGGAGGTCCTCCTTGAGGTTGGCTAGATGTAATTGTTCTGAATATTTTTATATTTATATTATATTTTTGCTTACAATTCGGATTGTCCATAACGCGACTCGTTACTAATTTTTAGAAGTATGAATATGGAGAAGGTTTTACCCTTATACATATTATCAACATCTTTACTCAAGCGTCCGATATTTAAAATTAGGCATTTAATCATTTTGATTTAAAAGTTTAAGCATTTGGTGTTGCGATCTGACAAAATTTTTATCCAAATTTTATTTTCCAATCCCAACAGACAGCTTTCATGCCACGCAAATCACATTCCTCTTGAAATACCAAAGAATTTCCATTCAAAAATGCGATTTATTAGAAAATTGTGTATTTTCTATGCAAATGTATAAATATGTATAGTATATAAATATGTGTGTTTATATAATTTGTGCATACAATTTAAAAATTTCTTAAGTCATTTAACTGCAAATTGTACAAATATTTGCACACTTCAGAAACGCAAGTGCAATACACTTCACGCATAAATGCTGTTAAAGCAACAACAACACTAACCATTACAAAAATCAAATTTTCCGCACTAACGATAAATTTATGAAAGCAAAGATTTCATGAAAATCTGCCACAGAACTTGCAATGCATTCAGCAGCCGGCAGCAGTCAGCAGCAGCAAAGCAAATGCGTTGAGCGTTGAAGCGTGTTGTTGATTCAAGAAATTATGCCACTCCATCAATAGCCAGGAAGCTAAAACAAAAAGTGTAAGTGCATCAACGAACGAGGAAACTTGGAATGAGTATAGAAAATGAATAAGCCAAGCCAGTTGTGATTTAGTGTTTCTGACTATTTGAATGAGCTTTGCCGAGTGTGCAGTCAAGTGTTGCAAGTTTGCCCTGAACTTTGTGACTGCCAGGCAATTGCAACAGATTAAGTCATTTGAATATTTTCGTAACACGTACTTACTTAGTCAAATATTATGAACAAGTCAAATGAGGTTTAAATGCCATTTTATGCTGTTCAAATTTTCAGTAAAAGTTAGCTTTAGAATATGCAAACAAAAAATATTGAAAGAACATCAAATATGTCTAAATATTATCATTATTTAGGAGCATAAACATTCGAAAATTATCTTAATTCTTGACTTTTCCAACATTTCGATTTTCGTCAAAGTATAAAAACTAATTCGGTTGTGATTTCCATGCTGAAAGTGATTTCCATGCTGAAAACTATTGCGCATTATTTTATTCTACAGAATTTAAATATTGACTTAGCGTGTGAAAAAATATTGTATATACTCGATGAACACATAAATCTTTAAAATTTTGAGTTTCACCATTAACATTTTACTTCTATCAATAGTTATTATATACCGTCGATATGGAATGACCGAGTAAGGCACCTCATAACCGCCACATAAACTTCAAATTTAATGAAGAATGTTTATTATCATTCGAAAAATATTCTTTAGCATTTATTTTTTGAAGACTATCTCTTTCAAATGTTAGCCGTGGCTACGTCTCAGATGATTCATTTCTTGGGTCCAATTTCGATGACTCGTTCGAGCATTTTGACTGGTAACTGGTGAATGATACGCGTAGTGTTTGCACCAAGGCCTAAATCGAAGCGGTATTGTCCGCATAGACTTTAAGACTTTACATATCCCCACAGGATAAAGTCTCACGGTGTGATATCACACTCTTGGTGGCCAATCGACCGACGCAAAACATGAATTTATCTGCTCACCGAAGTGTTCTCTCAATAAATCCATTAATTGATGTGATGTGTGGGAAGTGGTGCCGTCTTGTTGCAACTAAATGTCGGCGAGATCACTAGCTTCAATTTGAGTCATCAAATAGTCGGTTATCATGACGATAGCGGCTGCCATAGACGGTGACGTCTCCAATTTTTGAAGAAATAGGGAGCGATGATTCAACCGGCCCACAAACCACACCAAACCATTGTCGTTTTCGGGATAAAATGGACAGCTCTTGAATAACTCAAGTTACCCTTCGTTCTAAATGCGGCAATTTTGCTTGTTTACATATCCAATAAGCCAGAAATGGGCGTCTTCGCTTAACAAAACTTATCTTCAAACCGTCGGAACTTCTTGGAACTTTTCCAGAGCTCATGGATGCACCTAGTCGTTCCATATGTCAGTCCGAGGTGCTGCGAACGACGCCGACTCTCCCCGGTCTTCATGTACACTCTCAGCTACTGCTATTATATTTTATTCAATGCGTGATGAACGTGGTCTATTCCATCGAATATTATCCAATAATGAATGCTGGGTCTCAAGATGGGTGATCGTGTTGTGAATAGTAGGCCGATTGTGTTGGCCATAAGTTGAGCGAATTTTGTATTTCCTATAGGGTCCGGCCATACGTTTGGTTTGGAAAATTATTTAACTCGCATCTGGTGAATTCGAGAGCCATTGTGTGGCCGTAATGAAGTTCGGAACGTTCTTTTTCAGCCATTCTTGGTTCACTCGCGCTTTGTGATACGGTGCTGAGTCTTGTTGAAGCGTCCATGGTTTGCGACCGGAATGTTTGTTTGCCCACGAGTTCAAAGCAGCCTCCAGAATACTTTCCCGATAATAAGTGGAATTTACTTTGACGCCATGCTCGATGAAAACAATGGGAGAGCGCCCATCTGCGGTGACAGCGACCCAAACCATTATTTGTGGCGGGTGCTGTCTCCTGGTGGCCAACCGATTTTCGTACGAACGATCGGTCAAGTAAATCCTATTGTTTTGCGAATTGCTCAATTGGAAAAATTTTTTCGTCAGAAAACGCAATGTTCGGAATTTGACCGCTTTCGGCCAAGCGAAGCAACTGCTTTGCTCTCTCAAGTCTTACTTGTTGCTGCTTCGGTGTGAGATCATGGGCCTTTTGGAACTTGTAAGGCTTGGCCTTGAGCTCATTTTTCAATATGCGTCGGATGCTGTGGTCGGATATTTCCAGTTCTTTAGCCATTTGATTGGCACTTGGTCGTGGATTTCGCTCAAGTCGGTTCTCCACTTTCCGAACCATCTCACGTGACGTTGCAGTCTTTTGATGACCACCTCAATAGCGTTTTACGATGCTACCAGTATCATTGTAACGAGTGATGGTGCGATAAACAAAAACTTTATTCACATTAAGGTGTTTGAGCTCACGAACAATTGCTGGCTGTGATTTCCATCGCTGATCACTTTTTTTGCGTTCACTTTTGGCAAAACACTTTTGTACACTAGTGAATAATACTCCGAGCTGTCATCCAATAAATTTATAAATAGCTAATTCCAGTGCGACAACTGCGTGAACGGTGTGAAGTTAGTTAGACTTCGAATGCCGGAACCTATATAGAATTATGGGTACGAAATCGTTGCAAAAGTTGCAGAAGTATTTTGAGTGTTTTGAGGACTCTACTATATCACGAGCATAGGTACTTGAATGGAACAAAGCATTCAGTGTAGGTCAGAAGCCTTCGAAAACTTTCCACCTACGAGTTGTCCATCCACCTCTGTTATAGACGATAACTGAAAACAGTACTAGAAAATCACAGTATTGCCATTGCAGAGAGTGTTTCTCTTAATGGCAAAAAAGTGACTGTAAGCCATGTATAAAATTGGATTTAGCCTCCCAAACGCTCACAAACTTTTTCAAAAGTCAAAATAAATATTAATTTTTACTACAATTATTTGCCTTCAGCAGATCTTGTTCTTTTTGAAAAACAAGTTTTCTAAATAAATTGTCTTTTGTAGCTCTTATTTTTCCTGGTTGCGCCGCTCTCACATTTAGCGTGCTGTATGCCATCCACAATGCGCCATGCCTCTACTTTTGTTGATTATGTTTTGTAAATGCGCTTAATGCTAATTTTGTTTTCCTGCTCTTCAGAACTCCGCTGCCAAAGTTGGCTAATAACTAGGCAACTGTACATATACATATTAGTATATTCATTCCTCACTCATAATGGCTTCTAGCCTTGCATACATTTGAGCGCAAAGGAAGACTAACATATGCAAAGTGGCTTTACAGAAGCGAGAATGTACGCACAAGTTTCAACTGACAGACAACTGCATACATATGAATATAGCACTGTCAAAAATACACATACACACTTACGTAGACAAATACTCCCTATAGGAATATAGAAGCTAACAATTTTACACAACATAATTTTATGATTCTTTTATTATTTAGTATAATCTCCCAGAACATTAATACACTTGCTCCAACGATTCTCCAATCTGTGGATCCCATCTCTAAAGTGAGCAACCGGAAGGTCTGCAAAATACGCTTCAACTTTAAAATGCTCTTTTGACACGGTACATTGTTCTAGTGAAAAGGGATTTTTTTCTTTTACAAACCGTGTATTTTTTCACGAATATTTCCTTCAACTGGTCCAACAGGTTGCAATAATATTCAGAATTAATTGCTTTACCAGTTTACAAGTGATTCACAAACAAAATTTCTCTCCCTTCCCAAAAAACTGATGCCATAATCTTCTAGACCGATTTTCGAACACGTATTCGTTTTGAAGCCGAACAACCAGTTCACACCACTCTTTAGCTTCTTGTTTTGATTCAGGTGCACGGTAATAGACCCAAGTCTCATCCAGAGTGATGAATCGACGCATAAATTACACTTTATCCTTTTTATAACGCTCCAAATGTTGCTGAAAAAGTCGCATTTGAATGTGTTTTTGTTCCATTGTTAGCGAATGCGGCACATTGTGCACTTACCTTTCTAAAACCCAAAATTTCACTTAAAATATGACTCACACTCATATTAAAGGTCTGCTAAGCGTTATTTCCAACAAGATCACTTGTATATACATATGTGTAGAGGACTCGTATGAACCCATCACAAGCGGTTGTTGCATTTATTGCAGCTAATTAGTTACTTCCTCTCCATTTATCTCTTTGTTTATTTACTCAACTTATTTGTTAGTTTCTATATTTGTGCTTTAGACAAAGCTAAGGAAGTGTGCTATTAAAAATAAATGTAAACTGATCTTGTCAAAGGCAGTTAAAGCAGTTCTGTCCGTAAATGAAATACTCAACTTACTGAATCATGTGCAGAGTTGCATGCTTTGCAACGTTCCGACAATGGACTTTGACTTTCAGGCTCAAAGCCGTGTTAGGGAAGCCACATTGAATGCAGCAGTCAGAATTTCCGAATGCTTTCTGTTACAGTTGTTCATTGGTTGTCCACAAAAGCAATTGCTACAATGGCATTCAGAGCTATTTAGCTCAAAATAAATGTGATTTGAATCTTTCTTTTCCACCAGACATGTGATCCGAAAAGCTAATTTTCTCAGCAAAGACTTGTAACATATTGAAGATTACTTTTTAACAAGCTAACAGTTCCAGAGACTATGAATATCGGCTTGAGATTGTACTTACCACTTACTCAAATTTGATTGATCGATTATCGCCTGCAAAATACGCTCTGGAGCCAATAGAAGGATGTCAATATTTAATCTAATTTTCTATACACTGTTATAAGCCTTGTTTCGGTTGGCCTACAGTGCTTTCAGAAAATGACTTTTAATAGCTTCATTGGACTTACGATGCGTTCTCCGAAGCGGATTTTTCAGTTTCGAGAATAGAAAAAAGAAAACACATAACAGAGCTTCAGATCCGTAGCAGAGTTTTCCGTTTCGAAAACAGAAAAAATACACAGGGAGACAAATCTGGCAAATACGGTGGCTAAGCCAAGACTCGTGTTTTTCGTTGAGCCAAAAATCAGTCACAATCATGCTGTGACGGCATATTTTGGCCGAAAATTGCTTCAAATAAGCTTCTCAAAACGTCCAAGCAGTATTCATTATTGACTATTTAACCTTGTTGAAGGATCGTGCTGAACCACATCATACTTTTGGTACGGGCCTAGCATTGACACGCGTCATACCCAAAACATTAACCACAATGTGTTGAATTTATCCATAAGAGATATTGAGCTATCTCTGCTATCTCTCTAACGCCAAGACGACGATTTTCAAACACTGTCTCTTTAACTTTTTCAATGTTATCTTCATTAAAAGAGAGGTAGAAGGACGGTTCGTACGACATGACTTCACGAACTCCACTGGATTGTTTTGTGTGACTCAAATACTAGTGTTCGTGACACAGTAGACTTTCCAAGTTCCTCATATCATACATATTGAAAAGTCTTGCTTTGCAAACTTTTTATTCTTTTTAGAATAACAATATTCTAAATACTCACATACGGATCTACTTACTACCTAGATCTACCGATCTTAATTCCTTTCAGGGTTATATAAACCGCCTTAGCAGCAACCTGTTAAAGTCCTTGATCATTGTGGTATTCTAAAAATCAATTGAAGAATATTGTTTACATTTGAATGAAATCAACGTTCTATTAAGAAAAAATTACGTTAATTTGAAGCAACAGAGCGGCTTAGTTCATTTCATACTAATAAGGATCCAACCCAAATTAAAAATATTTTCAAAGTCACGCGATGATGACTGGCCACATGACCACTACACCCAAAATTAGCATAAATAATAAAAACGTACTGCTGCTCGACCACGAACCCGCCTACATACCGTAATCGCAGAACTCACGCGAAGCTGATGAGCGATAACAAGCAAAATGCTTTCTTATCGGACACGCGGCCTCTCACCACGAATGACTAAGGTCCCGCCAGGTAATTATAGCTTATTGTGGAGGAATAACTGTGCATAGCGGAAGAGGGAACGACAAGCAATTGAAATTGATGAGAAAATTTTATGACAGCAGTTAACAGAATATCAGGACAGCGCGACTTGGCGGCGCTCGGTGAGTGCTTATCTCTCTTCCGTTGGAATTTTAAGTGAAAGTGTATAAATAAATAATTAAGGAAGGAGGAGTTGCTACAAGGCATGCGGTGAGGTATTAAATAATTGACTAGCATCAATGTGCGGTAATTTAGTAGGTTTGAAATGTGCACACACATTCAAAATAATAGAGCAAATATGGACACTGACTGCTTTGGACAGGAGTTAGGGCGTACAAATTGCTTTATTAGTAAGCTTGGCTATTTATATCGAATTCTCATTGTCCACACAACCATAAGTGCGTAGGATAGGCATGTTTACAGTGTTGTGTACGACAAATGCAACAAAGTGTTTAAGAGTGGAAACCAAAAATATATTTATATTACGAGTATTAAGCAAAGCTCCATTTTATTATTTTATTTAAAATTATTTGTAGTAGCATTTAGCGGTCTTAGTATTGGAGATAACCTTATCAATGTCGCGAATTTTCTTTACAACGGGCAACTTCTTAGGTTCACCAGGAAGATATCCGAAAAAAGCTGTCTCGCGGCCAGGAAGCTTTTTTCACTTAAACTTAACTTTAATCAAAAATTAATTTTTTTGAAATTCATACGTGGATATTACACCTTAAGTAAGCATGATCTTGATGACAGAACTCAGTTGCATTTATTTTGCCCATAACTGTATATGAATACATACCGCGATATATGTATGGGAATAGCCCAGTTGTGCTCATTGCGCAATTATGCAATAAATGTTCGTTGATTATCAGTGTCAACACCTGGAAAATCGATTTTTTTATGGCGGAAATTGAATTTAGAAATATTTTTCCCCTCTTTACATTCGAATCGAACAGGTGACAGCATGATTATAATGAACCAGTTGAGTGAAACACATTTGCTGACAGTTGTAAAAATATTTATTTAATTAAATTATTTGCGTGTGGTAACCAAATTTTCTTTTTTAAACTAAAAATATATATGACTTATTATTTACTTTTTTTTACTCCAAAAAATATGATAGCAATCGGTGGCATAACTACATAACATTTTTTATAAATTTATTAATTAATTCATTGCGTTGAGTAAGTCGGATTTTTAAAGCTTAACGTCGCTTGTTTATACAGTGGGTTGCCGTTCTAAAAGTATAAATAAAAATCGTGTCAAAAAGTATATACACTGACAATTAACGAGAAAAAATTTAATAGAGTGAAATAAAAGCGATTTTATGACATTTTGGTTTCGACATCAATATTAAAATTGATATTGATATATAGTACATATCGGTACTACTATCGCTGTCAGTATCAATCAAAGCAAAAATCGAAATAAAAAATCTCAGTATCAAACTCAGTATAATATAAATATCGATATCAACATCAATATCGATATCAATATGTCAATATATCAATATCAATTTGTCAATATCAATATGTCCACATCAATATCGATATCAATATGTCAATATTAATATCAAAATCAATATCTACATCAATATCAATATCAATACGTCAATATCATTATCACTATGTCAATATCAATATCAATATGTCAATATCAACATCAATATCGACATCAATATGTCAATATCAATATCAACATTAATATCGATATCAATATATCAATATCATTATGTCACTATCAATATCTACATCAATATAATATGTCAATATCGACGTCAATACCAATATCATTGACAATATCTTTCTCAATATGAAAAAAACACAGTAATTTTTCTCTATTGCTTCTTACCGCGTTCCATTGCGCCATCATCTGTTCCTTCTCAAATCGTCGAAACTCTCGATTATCCTGCATGGTCGTAATAAGTTTCCATAAAAGCAGCGTGGCCAAGCCAATGAACAAAATAGAGCCTGCCACACTGAATAAAATCTTGAGCATGGCAACCTTTGGCAAACACTCGCGCTCCTTTTGTGCTTGCACTTCGTAAATACCGTTATTTTCTTTAAACGTAAATGCATATTTACAATTATCATCATCGTAAGATTCACAAATCTTTTCGCCCAGAACTAATTCCGATTTCTCCAGAACTTTATCCACCGGAGTCGTTTTCACTTTCGTACAGTTGGCAGCACAATCTTTAATATCCTTGAATTTACCCCTGTTATACATTTGACATTGTACGCAATCTTTCAATTCCAAACATAAGTTTGAACATGTCGGACACGTTTCACAGTATTGTCCCGAGTAACGACCTTGTGCAGTGGCTTGACATCTAGAAATATCGTAAATACATATAGGCTTAGCTCTACAACTAAATTCTAATAATGTTTACTTGCAAGCACCGCATTCGCAACTGCCTTTGCCCGAGCATAGTTTATCGTCGCCCGATTTCCGACAACTATCAGTTGATACCGCACATTCGCAGGCTTTTCCCTGCCAGCCTTCATTACAAGTACATTGCCCGCATTCGCATTTCCCATGGCCGGGACCGGAGCAAAGCCGCTGTTCATGCCGCTCACAAGAGAAATTGTCACACTGACAGTATTTACCCGATATGACCTCTTCGTTGCTACGCTTCTCACATTGACATTGGCCACACGAGCAAATACCACGTCCACTACAATCGATTACTGTTGTGTTGTCATGACAGTTGTGACTGCTGTCAGTGCTCTCTTGCATATCGGTATTCGAACACTGGCACTGGGCGCCCACAAACTGATCCTCACACTGACAAACGCCACATACCAGATTGCCTTGTGAGGAGCAATATTGACTTTTAGTTTTCACTTCGGCATCACATTCGCAACCGCAAAGCATTTTCAGATCAATGATTAAACTCTCATTTATACCGACCGGATAGATTTGTATTATTTGCCGCCAATCGCGGGGATCTTTTGGACAAGAAATCAAACGAATATTTATGCTAAATGTTACCTCTTCGCCGACGTGTAAGCCATCACATTTTGAAGTCAGTACTTTGGGGCCAGCACTGCGACAAGCGGAGTAATAGGTGATCTTTACATCACTGGTGGCATTGTCACGCATTTGTATGGAGGATGAGATTTGCTAACAAAAAAAGACAAAAACATTGCAAATCTGGTTAAAAATATAATATTCTCATAAAAATAAGCAGTACCTATCAATATTCACGTAGCGCTATATTCTAATTTTAGTAAACAATCTCATCCTTACGAGTATATGGTAATTAATTTAGCTCACCTGATATTGTTCGCGTATAAGATTTACCACATTCATAGAATTTCCCTCCAAGTTTGCGTATGAAGAGCCATTAATATTTGCCGACAGCGTTTTATATATATCCAGTACATTATGTGTCACAGCAAATATGACATTAATCGCATTCTCTTCGATAGTGTGTTTCACTTGTCCAATACTTGGATAATCCAGTTGTTCTGCATGCGTATAAGCACCATCTTCGTCCAAGTGACATTTGCCATCATTTGGTTGAATCAAACCGGCTAGCTGAAAAAAATAATAAACAAATAAAAATTTTAATACCCATATTAAGATCCATTGTTCTATATTTTTTCTAACACTGCTCAACACATTTTGCCAAAAAAATACTCGGAAATTGTAAATAAAACGAAAAAAATTGAATTTTTCATCAATATTTATTTCGTTGTCTTCAAGGCAATCTCTATCAGATATATAATAATACACTTATGCCAGCGATTTTTCCAGTACTCGAAACAATTTTCATAAGTACTTTTTGGTATGGCCTTCAGCTCTTTCGACGAATTTTATTTTATCTCTACGATCAACTCAAAACGGTGGAGCGGCAATTGCAGTTTGTGGAAGAAGAAAAACTCAGACGGAGCCAAATATGATGAATACCGTGTTTGATCGATGGTATTCATGTTTTTGGCTTCAAATTCGGCCACAATCTTCCTATTTTTGAAAAAAATTCAGCTTTATCGGGACGAGTCGAGCAAGATCGCATTTTATAGTATACTTAAAACATTCACCAAAATCATTCCAACGAACTCGCGAGAGATATCGAGCTCTCTTGCCATTTCTCGAACACTTACCTGACGATTTTCGAGCATCACTTTTTTTAATCTGTTCATCAATTGAAATGGTCGAAGGTCGTCCAAAATGAGACGACATGTCTCACAATCGATCATCGATCTCTCGACCGTCTTTGAAGGGCTTGTGTTTTTGATGAAACTGAATCATCGTAAGGCTTTTCCAATATTCGCACCCGAAATTTGGTTAGAAATACAAAATTTGAGACAAATTCTTTATTCGATATTTTTATCCGTTGTAAAAATCGCAAAGCACTACTGCTGCTTTTTTGTCTCAATGTATGTACTAGGAGGCTAATATACTATCGCCAGTAGCCATACATAATAGGAATGTAAATATGATTTAAGGCATAATGTCAACTAAGTTTGTACTCACCTTACCATCACCCGCTGTGTGAAAATTTGCATCGGTTGAGAAAACCAGTAGATGTCGCGCTTTTTCGCGCCAACCGATCTCTTTGCGACACACGATTGCCTGCATCATAGCTTCCAGGCCACCTTCGGGCGAATCATAGTTACCCGCAATTTTTGCGTTCTTCACTTTAGACTAGCGTAAGGAAAAGTAAAACATTTAAACCAATTCATAATGAATGGATTTTTCCACAAAACTACAGGACTCACTGAAAATTGATTGGTGATATCCGCGTCCAGTGCCATAATATTACGATAACTAAGACAGTTGTTATGTTCATGGCACTTGTATTTCGTTCCTCGAGGAAATAAATCAGTTTTGCTCCTTTATAATTAATTATATTAATTACTATTTAACCTGGAATGCTAGATGTACTCACCTTTGAGTAAGATTGTCGGTGAAAGGCATTATAACTTTGTCGGTAAACGAACCAAAGCCCAAGCGGAAATCGCTGGTTAAATTGCGCATCGTCTCTGCTAAAGTATTACCCAATTCAGAGAGGGTGTCCCTATCATCTGTCATTGATTCAGATAAGTCCATAAGATAGTACAAATCGACAGGATAATCGAGCGCACGCGCATATTTCACTTTTACTAATTCCACATCATCTGGAAAAATGTCAATTATTGAAGTTGTATTATGTACATATTCCATATATGTATATTGTTATATACAAATCTTATTCTATTAGCTAAAACTGATACTACTTGTAAACTCGTATATTGTTGAACAAAAAAATTCGCTAGGCAACATAATTTTGTCGAAGTTTTCGTAATCACTCTACCCATTTTTATACTTTACCATTTGACCAAATTGTCTTCAAAATAGACTCCTTTTCACTCAATACAACCATGCCAACTATTAATCCCATTTTCAATATCTCGGTCTTAAGTGCCTTCGAATTTCGTTTTTTTTTACATTTGTTAGATCATTGGACAGTTTCAACATTATATTCATAAATCCAGGTTTCATTCTCAGTAGTAATACGTTCTCAGCAGCTTCCCCTTTGCGGCCTCTATTGAACGTCGTTTTTTGCAAAAGGTTCAGGTCTTTTAAATATTACGAGTCCGACATTGACGCGCTTCAAACCCAAATCATTAACTCAAATGTGTTTAGTCGATTCATCTTTTTACCGATTTAGTTTGCGCGTGCGGTTTAAAATGACCAGTCAAATTTGATCAAAGCTTTTCTCCTATTCGTGGTGATATTATTTGGCAAACTCAGCGATGTTCCTTTTCAAAATAGAAAATATCTCTAACATAGTTTTTGATAAGATAAAAGGTTACTGTAGAGATTGAAATTGGGAAATCAAAACAGGAACGAGGCCTGTAATTCAACTAGCTCGAGTAATAATGAGTAGTTCCCCGTCGATCCCACCACAGACGTTTCTAAGTATGTTATTGCAACAGATGTCCAGAACTCTGATGAAAACTATTTATGGAATGTTTAAGGGCGATTTAACCCCAAGAATATTATGGAAAGCAGCTTTACAGCAGGAAATAAAGACTGATATGTGCTGAAATGAGGTTGAAAGAAGAGAGCAACAAGAAAGACGTTGTTGAGGATACACGATTGCGAAGAGCTTGAAATGATAGCTGAAGAGTTTTCTCAAACTCTGAGAGATGATATGTGAATTGACCAAGGATTATAAGATCGATGCGATTTACTTTAATGATGAAAAATAAGCTCTTATGACTTATGTGCTGTGAATGGAGACAGGCTATAACATTCCAGCATTATTTACATTAGGAGATGTGGGTTATGCACAATACCACTTCAAAAACTGGTAATTAAGTTATATTACCTGATCTTGTGAAAGTTCGACAAGACTGTGAGTATTGATGGATTGCCCGCGGAAGTAACCAAATACAGCAGCAAAGAGCTGACAAAGTTCTTTAATCAATTCAACAATTCACAGTAGACTCACAGAGGAAGAATGGACCAATTAATCAAATATTTAAAGACACCAGTAATAATTTAGGAGGCAGAAGAAATAGTCTCTCACTCTCTCTTTCTCTTCTCTCTCTTTCACTCTCACTCTCACCCTCACTCCCTTTCTTGAAACTAGTAAATGAAGTTTCGATTAGTGCGAATATTATATTTGATCAAAACTGTTCCTTCTGGATTTCTTGAGCAAACAACATACGCTAATCACAATGACGTCATCGAACTGAACCTAACTAATTGAAACCGTGAGCAATTCTTCTCTCAATACATGTTTATTCCAACTAAATAGATAAGGAATACATATATACATACACATATGTATGACAGAAAAGTGACCAGTGGCAATTTGCAAACCAACAACTCTAATCGTGAATAATTCGGGTATAAGCATTCTGGATGCTGCGGGAGCTGACAACTAATTCATTTGTACCAAACATGATTTTTTTAAACCCGATCTGTGGCAATGAATGGAAGATGATTCCATTATTTCAAATGAACGACCAAAAGCTTCTGTCAAAGGAAGATGTTGAACCATATATATATTTTGGTATGAGCGTGGGAAAACCGTGTATGAACATCCATCTATGGCTAGTGTTATATTGACTTTTGCGAAAAAATCTCATTTATTCTTTTATTTCCATCTTGTGCTAGCCGCTTGACTTGATTCAAATTTTTCGGAGCTTAGCTATTTCAATATCCAAATTTTTTCTCCAAGTTGGAGCGGGACTCTGGCGTATTCTAAGAAGAGATCCAGACACAATGAATCGGAATGTTTCTCAAAATATGCCCGAGATTCTGAGAACAGATTCAGACACAATTACCCGGAAAGTTATCGCTGAATTCTACAAGGGAGCCGACGTAAAGGTTGACCCGCTCTGTATCTTTTCTCTTAATATACCAGAGATTCAGACACATTTACCCGAAAAGCTATCGACTGGATAGCCTTATTTCTTTCAAGTATTTAGATCCACATGGGTGTGTGGTTTATGCTTGACCATAATTCTGAGTTAGAGACGTTAGCCGAATTGTGAAAATTTGCAGCTTTTGGATGTCAGAGGCTACAAGATCCCATTTTATTTTCAACGGCATAGAAGTGTGGACTTAACATTGAAGTTGAAATGTGTCATTTTGGTACAGTGCGTAATGAGCGAAGAACTCCAGAACCCATTAAAAGCTTGCTTGGCCTTCTTGATACATCTGGATATGTACATATGTCTTCATTTGATCCTCCGTTTGCATATAACTGCTTGGTACTAACTTTATAATGAAGTGTACTTACTATGTTCATGTATTTAAGTATATTAAAAATATTATAATATTCTCTGTTAGCTATGAGCGGTCCTTCGAATGCATGGAGCACTTTGAGCTCTGAAGTCATCAGTTGGAATCAGTGTCAGCTAATAGTAATAGCACAAGAATCTGGCTAACGATTTTAAACTCTGCCGCTTAGGTCTTTTTAGTGCCACTAATTTGCATTTTGATAACGGTCAACATATCTTACGTAGATAGTTTACTATGAATTACACTTTCTTGAATATTGCCTATGTTACTTGGTATATGAAGCCGGATGTATATATGTATATACTATATATACGAAATATTTTTATTACCTATCTTTATGTAAATGAAATGTATATTTTCAACGCCTCAACGAAATCACTTAATTTTTTAAACAAAAAAACTCGACACTTACTGGGTCTCAATTCCAATTTGATGTACTGCGGCATCAGCTGTACAATTTCGCGATTTTCATGCGAGTTTTTACTTTTGCCGCCACTCGTTAGTGGTCGATTGATTTCTTCGGTTATTTTCGTGACGGGATTCTCAATTGATGTACAAGTTGAAGACGCATTGCTTGGAAAACACCGATCATCCGCAAAGTTCGGCTCCTTACACCAGACACAGTTGGCCGTTTGTATGCATTCCCGGCAGGTGTCTTTGTTTTTACACGGATTATTTTTCTCCACTTCAGTGGTGTTTTTTGCCGCCACAGCGCCTACCACAAGTATTACTAACAAAAATTCACCGTAGCGCCAATGGCTCGACATTTTGCTTTTATATTATCTTATGCACTCTTATATTTCAGTATAGCTTATAACTTATTATTATGGAAATTTATAGCAATTAATTTTGTAAACGTTATATAGCCATGGAAGGCTGCAAAGCAACTGATTTGCGAAGAAAGTGGTTTCAGCAAATTTGGATTTTTAATCTCCAAACGCACATATAATTGCAATTATATAATGATTCATTTGCAGTTTGCGGTGGTAATAATCATTTCAACCACTAATTTAAATTCTACTTAAAATGCTCTCGATATACCAAGCATTTAGTTGTATTTATATTTATACAAGCAAAAACCTCTGTAGAAACCTCAGGCAATTTTATACACAGTTAAGCCACACTGGAGCCGAACTGCTGATAAGCTTCAGGGAATTCCAAAAGCAAATATTTGCGTTATAATTTCAAGACTCATAATTGAGCTAAGCGACAATAATACAAAATTTGTATCAAACTCAACAGAAACCTGATAAAATATAAAAATTTGTATTTACATTTGACTTGTGTTATTTATTTAACTTTTCTCTCTCTCCCCCTCTCTTTTTTTCATGAAAATTTTAATTTCATTGAAATACTTTGATGACGTCAGTTCTTAGTTCATTATTTTGCTATTCTTTAATGCTGCATTTGTAGGGCGGTATATAAAACAAAGTTTTGAGAATCTTACGAGAACTTCTTCTGCGTGATTTCAATGTCATGAGGCGTGTGCAGCAACGTCTAGTATATCGAAATGTCGAAAAAGGACGTTCAGAACTTGCATTCGTCACTGGAATTGTGCAGAATATGCGAAGAAAACTCTGAATTATGCGGTGTAGGCCTACATCACAGTTCTTCAGTGTTTTCAATACAGTAGTCGGAAACTTGTTGTATTTTGACTTTTGTTTCTGCCCCCAGTACCACTGCCAGTGGTTCAGTTCATCTTAGTGCTTCAAACGTCGCACGACGTTGTCATTATCAAAAAGACTTTTGAATCTATCTATCAAGCAGTCAATAAGATTTTACATTTCTTTGGTTCTCAAAGTACATACTTTTTCTAGAAGCTGCAAACTCAGTTGAAATCCATCCAATATTACTCTTGAAAATCGCGTTTTCAAATCTTCGCCGATTAAATTCAATAGAGGAATGTACACTGAGACTCCGTATGATTCTTACCCAACAATTTTCGCATTTCATTTGTCGGCCGCAGATTCTTGGTTTTGCTTTGTCAACTTTCAGTTCTGTCGCCATTTCTTTCATGTCTGAAAAAATAGATCAAGAATGGTCCTCAACTTTCTTCAATTCGGAAAGTTACAATAAATGAATGAGTTAGAGACAGATTATCACATGCCATAAGCACAAAATCCCAATTATAAATAGAAATTTGCACACGGCTGTGATGAGTATCGTTGCTTTTCCCGCTTTTCTTTATTTTTCCAGTTACTAATTTTCCATATTGGAAAATTTAAAGGATAAACAGCGGAAAACGTATCAATCGAACATACCACAGATGGAGCTGAATGGGAAAATTTCCTTCTCTGAATCCGCCACTGTATATATCGCTACAAAAGGTTCCCGTCTTTTCGATCGATGAAATGAACATGAGGAATTTACAAAATCAGTAATTTCAATACCATTTACATTGTGGCAAAAAAGGGCCCGGAAATTTTAAATAAAACACAAAATATTTAATTATTCATCAATATTTATTTTGTCGTCTTCAAAGTATTCCCCACCAAACGTAATACGCTTTTGCCAACAATTTTTTCCAAGCCTCGAAACAATTTTCATAAGTACTTTTTGGTGTAACCTTCAGCTCTTTCAGGAATTTTTATTTTATCTCTTCGATCGACTGAAAACGGGTTCCACGGAGCTGCGATTTCTGTTACACGAAGCCAAATCTGGTGAATACGTTTTGATCGATGGTATTCATTGCGTTTTCGGCTCTAAATTTGGTCACAATGGTGCATTATTACCGTGGAAAATCCATGAATTGTTCTTCTTTTTCGAAGGATGATACGCAAACGCCTCAATACCATAGGCCAAAGTGAACTCCATATTAACCGACCGGTGGGAGCCTGCTTAAGAAGCTTTAAAAAGTCGATTTTGTTTTCTTTTCTGAAATATCTTTAAAAGATATCTAAGAATGTGCCCCCAAAGTTATAGAAGGGAATTCGAAATATTGTCGCAACTAGAAGGGAATAGTGGCCCAGCGTCTAGCAGATATATGAGCGCTTGTGCAAAAAACGAGAACTTTGACGCACAATTTCTCGATTATGCATTTTTACGATTTTTCTTAATTGGCGGGTAGGATAGAAAAAACTAAACGTCGTAAGAAATTGAGGCAAAATTTATTATCTTTGGCATTAACTTATCTTCTATTTAACCTAAAAACCACTTTTTTCAAATTTTTAAAAATAGTAGAATTTTTTTTTAGTTTAACTACAAGATAAGTTATTAAAAAATATGAATCTCTTTGAATTTTTTTTTTTCTGATAGAAATTGCGACCTGCATCCTGCCCGCCGTCCGACAAATGCACCTGCGAGTTGCATCGGGCAATTGCAAAGACAGAATATAAATAATTTCGTATCCAAAATTTTTTCGGATGATGTTTAAATATGTAACTATAAACCCTAGAAATTTCGCTTTAATCAATTATTTCTTTCCCTCCCAAAAAAATCATCAAAAAAATGAATTTTTTGAAGCCTCTAAAGCTGGCTCCTCCTTTAAGTGACGTGGTTTTTTGGTTTTGGCTGATTTTTTCCCCTTCATTCCATATCTTATCGGCAGTTATAATACTTTCCATGAATATGGGATCGGAATTCGAAAAAATATACCTATTTACGGTACTCTTTTTGTAAAAAATTCACCTTTATCGGGACGAGTCGAGCAAGAACGCCTGTCATACCCAAGATATTCACCAAAATCATTCGAACGGACTCTTGTGAGATGTCGAGTACTCTTGCCTTCTCTCTAATACTTGACCGACGATTTTCACGTACCATATCCTCTATTTTTTCATATTTTCATTATTTAAAAAGGTCGAAGGTCGTCCAGAACGTGGCATGTTTTCAAAGAAACCCTAAATCACAGTAAGCCATTTGCAACATTTGCAATGATTCCATACACGAAATTTAGTTAGAAATACAAAATTTGAGATAAATTCATTGTTCGATATTTTTATTCATTTTAAAAATCACAACGCACTACTGAGGTGTACCGACTTAAACAGCTGCTGTTAATAAACTGTTTGACAGATCGGCCTCATATTTGACATATGTAGTAATTAAGGACAGTCCTACTAATTTAGCAAAATACATTTTATTTTCAAATATTATTTATCCGGTGAATTTAATAACAATTCCGGGAGCGCTCTTTTTGTGCTTGCACTTCGTAAATACCGTTATTTTCTTTAAACGTAAATGCATATTTACAATTATCATCATCGTAAAATTCACAAATCTTTTCGCCCAGAACTAATTCCGATTTCTCCAGAACTTTATCCACCGGAGTCGTTTTCACTTTCGTACAGTTGGCAGCACAATCTTTGATTTCCTTGAATTTACCCCTTTTATACATTTGACATTGTACGCAATCTTTCAATTCCAAACAGAAGCTTGAACATGTCGGACACCTTTCACAGTATTGTCCAGAGTAACGACCTTGTGCAGTGGCTTGACATCTAGAAATATCGTAAATATATATAGGCTTAGCTCTACAACTAAATTCTAATAATGTTTACTTGCAAGCGCCGCATTCGCAAGCTCCTTTGCCCGAGCATAGTTTATCGTCGCCCGGTTTCCGACAACTATCAGTTGATACCGAACATTCGCAGGCTTTTCCTTGCCAGCCTTCATTACAAGTACATTGCCCGCATTCGCATTTCCCATGGCTGGGACCGGAGCAAAGCCGCTGTTCATGCCGCTCACAAGAGAAATTGTCACACTGACAGTATTTACCCGATATGACCTCTTCTTCATTGCTACGCTTGTCACATTGACATTGGCCACACGAGCAAATACCACGTCCGCTACAATCGATTACTGTTGTGTTGTCATGACAATTGTGACTGCTGTCAGTGCTCTCTTGCATATCGGTATTCGAACACTGGCACTGGGCGCCCACAAACTGATCCTCACACTGACAAACGCCACATACCAGATTGCCTTGTGAGGAGCAATATTGACTTTTGGTTTTCACTTCAGCATCACAATCGCAACCGCAAAGCATTTTCAGATCAATGATCAAACTCTCATTTATACCGACCGGATATATTTGTATTATTTGCCGCCAATCGCGGGGATCTTTTGGACAAGAAATCAAACGAATATTTATGCTAAATGTTACCTCTTCGCCGACGTGTAAGCCATCACATTTTGAAGTCAGTACTTTGGGGCCAGCACTGCGACAAGCGGAGTAATAGGTGATCTTTACATCACTGGTGGCATTGTCACGCATTTGTATGGAGGATGAGATTTGCTAACAAAAAAAGACAAAAACATTGCAAATCTGGTTAAAAATATAATATTCTCATAAAAATAAGCAGTACCTATCAATATTCACGTAGCGCTATATTCTAATTTTAGTAAACAATCTCATCCTTACGAGTATATGGTAATTAATTTAGCTCACCTGATATTGTTCGCGTATAAGATTTACCACATTCATAGAATTTCCCTCCAAGTTTGCGTATGAAGAGCCATTAATATTTGCCGACAGCGTTTTATATATATCCAGTACATTATGTGTTACAGCAAATATGACATTAATCGCATTCTCTTCGATAGTGTGTTTTACTTGTTCAATACTTGGATAATCCAATTGTTCTGCATGCGTATAAGCACCATCTTCGTCCAAGTGACATTTGCCATCATTTGGTTGAATCAAACCGGCTAGCTGAAAAAAATAATAATATCCACATTATGTAATACAACTGGTGGTGAAGACTATATCAGCCAAGATCCATTTTATAATCGCAATACATTGTGCCAAAAAAAATACTCGAAAATTGTAAATAAATCGCAAAATATTGAATTTTTCAACAATATTTATTTTGTTGCCTTCAAGGCAATTCACACCAGATACTATATAATAATACAGTCTTCGAAACAATTTTCATAAGTACTTTTTGGTATGGCCTTCAGCTCTTTCGATGAATTTTATTTTATCTCTACGATCAACTCAAAACGGTGGAGCGGCAATTGCAGTTTGTGGAAGAAAAAAAACTCACACAGAGCCAAATCTGATGAATACCGTGTTCGATCGATGGTATTCATTTTTTTGGCTTCAAATTCGGCCACAATCTTTCTATTTTTGAAAAAAATTCAGCTTTATCGGGACGAGTCGAGCAAGATCGCATTTTATAGTATACTTAAAACATTCACCAAAATCATTCCAACGAACTCGCGAGAGATATCGAGCTCTCTTGCCATTTCTCGAACACTTGCCTGACGATTTTCGAGCATCACTTTTTTTAATCTGTTCATCAGTTGAAGTGGTCGAAGGTCGTCCAGAATGAGACGACAAGTCTCATAATCGATCATCGATCTCTCGACCATCTTTGAAGGCTTTGTACCATTTGTAGGCTTGTGTTTTTGATGAAACTGAATAATCTTTTCCAATATTCGCGATGATTTCGCACCCGAAATTTGGTTAGAAATATAAAATTTGAGACAAATTCTTTATTCCATATTTTTATCCGTTGTAAAAATCGCAAAGCACTACTGCTGCTTTTTTGTCTCAATGTATGTACTAGGAGGCTAATATACTATCGCCAGTAGCCATACATAATAGGAATGTAAATATGATTTAAAGCAACTTCAACTAAGGTCAACTAAGTTTGTACTCACCTTACCATCACCCGCTGTGTGAAAATTTGCATCGGTTGAGAAAACCAGTAGATGTCGCGCTTTTTCGCGCCAACCGATCTCTTTGCGACACACGATTGCCTGCATCATAGCTTCCAGGCCACCTTCGGGCGAATCATAGTTACCCGCAATTTTTGCGTTCTTCACTTTAGACTAGCGTAAGGAAAAGTAAAAAAAAAAATTAAACTAATTCATAATGAATGGATTTTTCCACAAAACTACAGGACTCACTGAAAATTGGTTGGTGATATCCGCGTCCAGTGCCATAATATTACGATAACTAAGACAGTTGTTATGTTCATGGCACTTGTATTTCGTTCCTCGAGGAAATAAATCAGTTTTGCTCCTTTATAATTAATTATATTAATTACTATTTAACCTGGAATGCTAGATGTACTCACCTTTGAGTAAGATTGTCGGTGAAAGGCATTATAACTTTGTCGGTAAACGAACCAAAGCCCAAGCGGAAATCGCTGGTTAAATTGCGCATCGTCTCTGCTAAAGTATTACCCAATTCAGAGAGGGTGTCCCTATCATCTGTCATTGATTCAGATAAGTCCATAAGATAGTACAAATCGACAGGATAATCGAGCGCACGCGCATATTTCACTTTTACTAATTCCACATCATCTGAAAAAAGGTCAATTATTGAAGTTGTATTATGTACATGTGTATTCCATATATTTATACAAATGTTATTCTATTAGCTAAAACTGATACTACTTGTAAACTCGTATATTGTTGAACAAAAAAATTCCCTAGGCAGCAGAGTTTTGTCAAAGTTTTCGTATTCACTCTACGTATTTTCATACTTTACCATTTAACCAAATTTGTACCGAACTATTATTACTAATGTCATCAAAATCCTCCCTTTCACCCGATACAACCATGTCAACTATTAATTCCACCACTTTCAATACCACGGCCTTAAGTGCCTTCGATTTTCGATTTTTTTTATATTCGCTAGATTATTGGACAGTTTCAACATTATATTCATAAATCCAGGTTTCTTTCTCAGTAGTAATACGTTCTCAGCAGTATTGTCATGCTTCCCCTTTGCGGCCTCTATTGAACGTCGTTTTTTGCAAAAGGTTCAGGTCTTTTAAATACCACAAGTCCGACATTGACGCGCTTCAAACCCAAATCATTAACTCAAATGTGTTGAGTCGATTCATCTTTTTACCGATTTAGTTTGCGCGTGCGGTTTAAAATGACCAATCAAATTTGATCAAAGCTTTTCTCCTATTCGTGGTGATATTATTTGGCAAATAAAGCGATGTTCCTTTTCAAAATAGAAAATATCTCTAATACGGCTTTTAATATGATAAAAGGTTATTGTAGAGATTGAAATTGTGAAATCAAAGCAGGAAGGATGCCCGTAGTTCAAAGAGCTTTAGTAATAATGAGTAGTTCCCCGTCGATCCCACCACAGACGTTTCTATGTGGAACAGATGTCCAGAACTATAATGAAAACTATATATGGAATGTTTTAAGGCGATTTAACCCCAAGAATATTATGGGAAGCAGCTCTACAGCAGGAAATAAAGACTGATTTGTGCTGAAATGGGATTGAAAGATGAGGCAACAAGAAAGACGCTGTTGAAATTACACGATTTTGAAGAGCTTTAAATGATGGCTAAAGAGTTTTCTCAAATTCTGCTAGATGGTATGTGGATTGACCAAGGATTATAAGATCGATGCGATTTACTTAAATGATGAAAAATAAGCCCTTATGACTTACGTGCTCTGAATGGAGGCAGGCTATAATATTCCAGCATACGTTACATTCAGAGATGTTGGTTATGCAGAATACTAATTCAAAAACTGTTAAGTGTTGGATTGCCCGCGGAAGTAACCGAATACAGCAGCAAAGAGCTGATAAAGTTCTTTAATCAATTCAATAAGTCTTACAGGTGGAATTTAAATGTGCTCCATCTTATAATCCAGTAGCCTCACAGAGGAAGAATGGACCAATTAATCAAACATTTAAAGACACCAGTAATAATTTAGGAGGCATAAGAAATAGTTTCTCACTCTCGCTCTCTCTTTCTCCAAATCTCTCTCTGTTTCTCTCTCTCTCTCTCTCTCTCTCTCTCTCTTACTCTCACTCTCTTTCTTGAAACTAAACGAAGTTTAGGTTAGTGCGAATGTTATATTTGAAGTGGCGGATCTAAGCTGTTTCTTCTGGATTTCTTGAGCAAACAACATACGCTAATAGCAATTACGTCATCGAACTGAACCTAACTAATTGAAACCGTGAGCAATTCTTCTCTCAATACATGTTTATTCCAACTAAATAGATAAGGAATACATATATACATACACATACATATGTATGACAGAAAAGTGACCAGTGGCAATTTGCAAACCAACAACTCTAATCGTGAATAATTCGGGTATAAGCATTCTGGATGCTGCGAGAGCTAACAACTGATTCATTTGTACCAAACATAAACTGTTTTAAAGCCGACATGTAACAAAGAATGGAAGATGATTCCATTATTTCAAAGGAACGACCAATAGCTTCTGTCAAAGGAAGATGTTGAACCGTATATATTTTGGTATGAGCGTGGGAAAACCATGTATAAACATCTATGGCTAGTGTTATATTGAATTTTGCGAAAAAATCACCTTCTTTCTTTTATTTCCATCTTGTGCTAGCCGCTTGATTTGATTCCAACTTTTTTGGAGCTTAGATATTTCAATATTCAAATTTCTTCTCCAAGTTAGAGCGGATCTCTGGTATATTCTGAGAAGAGATCCCAACACAATGACGCGGAATGCTTCTCAGAATATGCCCGAGATTCTGAGAACAGATTCAGACACAATTACCCGGAAAGTTATCGCTGAATTCCACAAGGGAGCCGATGTTAAAGCCTACTCGGCTTTCAGAATCTCTGGCATATTTAGAGAAGAGATTCAGACACATTTACCCGAAAAGCTATCGACTGGATAGCCTTATTTCTTTTGAGTATTTCGATGCACATGGATGTGTGGTTTATGCTTGACCATAATTCTGAGTTAGATACGGTAACCGAATTGTGAAAATTTGTAGCTTTTGGATGTCAGAGGCTACAAGATTCCATTTTTTTTTTCAACGGCATAGAAGTGTGGACTTAACATTGAAGTTGAAATGTGTCATTTTGGTACAGTGCGTAATGAGCGAAGAACTCCAGAACCCATTAAAAGCTTGCTTGGCCTTCTTGATACATCTGGATATGTATGTATGTCTTCATTTGATCCTCCGTTTGCATATAACTGTTTGTAACTTTATAATGAAGTTACTATGCACATGTATTTAAGGAAATTAAAAATAATCGCGTCTATTAGCTAGGACCGATCCTTCGAATGCATGGAGCACTTTGAGCGCTGAAATATTGGAATCAGTGTCAGCTAATAGTAATAGCAAAAGAATCTGGCTCACGATTTTAAACTCTGCCGCTTAGGTCTTTTTAGTGCCACTAATTTGCATTTTGATAACGGTCAACATATCTTACGTAGATAGTTTACTATGAATTACACTTTCTTGAATATTGCCTATGTTACTTGGTATATGAAGCCGGATGTATATATGTATATACTATATATACGAAATATTTTTATTACCTATCTTTATGTAAATGAAATGTATATTTTCAACGCCTCAACGAAATCACTTAATTTTTTAAACAAAAAAACTCGACACTTACTGGGTCTCAATTCCAATTTGATGTACTGCGGCATCAGCTGTACAATTTCACGATTTTCATGCGAGTTTTTGCTTTTGCCGCCACTCGTTAGTGGTCGATTGATTTCTTCGGTTATTTTCGTGACGGGATTCTCAATTGATGTACAAATTGTAGACGCATTGCTTGGAAAACACCGATCTTCCGCAAAGTTCGGCTCCTTACACCAGACACAGTTGGCCGTTTGTATGCATTCCCGGCAGGTGTCTTTATTTTTACATGGATTATTTTTATCCACTTCAGTGGTGTTTTTTGCCGCCACAGCGCCTACCACAAGTATTACTAACAAAAATTCACCGTAGCGCCAATTGCTCGACATTGTGTCCTTGTATTATCTTTTGCACTATTATATTTCAGTATGGCTTATAATTTATTATTATAGAAATTTATAGCAATTAATTTTGTAAACGTTATATAGCCATGGAAGGCTGCAAAGCAACTGATTTGCGAAGAAAGTGGTTTCAGCAAATTTGGATTTTTAATCTCCAAACGCACATATAATTGCAATTATATAATGATTCATTTGCAGTTTGCGGTGGTAATAATCATTTCAACCACTAATTTAAATTCTACTTAAAATGCTCTCGATATACCAAGCATTTAGTTGTATTTATATTTATATAAGTAGAAACCTCAGGCAATTTTATACACAATTAAGCCACACTGGAGCCGAACTGCTGATAAGCTTCAGGGAATTCCAAAAGCAAATATTTGCGTTATAATTTCAAGACTCATAATTGAGCTAAGCGACAATAATACAAAATTTTTATCAAACTCAACAGAAACCTGATAAAATATAAAAATTTGTGTTTATATTTGATTTGTGTTATGTATTTAACTTTTCTCTCTCTCTCTCTCTCTCTTTCTCATGAAAATTTTAATTTTAATGAAATACTTTGATGACGTCAGTTCTTAGTTCACTGTTTTGTTAGTTTTTAAGGCTGAATCTGTACAGCGGTATATAACCAAATTATCAAATAAATATATTATTCTCACTATAGCTGGATTACAATTTTATTCTTTTAATTTTATTGGCGAGCTTTTTAGTAGCGCTGTAAGCCCGGTTTTTAACTAGCTACACATTCTAAATTGTTTGCTGAATATTTACATATCTTAAGCTACCTGATCGTTAATGACATCTGCATATCTCTAACCACCCCTCCGATATATTCAGCTAACAAAGCTAAACATTTGAACAAATTTATAATATTGGGTAGTCGAAAAAGTCTTTTCGTGTCAATAGATGTCGTCGCAGTCGCGTATCTCCAGTGCTAGCAATCACATTGTGTCATACCATACAGTGTTGAAAAGGTGAGATTTTAAGCTTCCCTTAGCTGTTCAAAAATGAGTGAAAATAATAATGAAATTCGCTCTATTTTTAAATTTTTGTATAAAAAAGGGAAGAAGTAAGCCACGAATGAAATTTGTGAAGTTTGCGGAGACGATGCTGTATCAGTTCATGTAGCACAAGAACGGTTCACTCACTTCCGTTCTAGAAATTTCGAAATCTCGATTTACACTGATGGAATAATGTCTCTGGCGGAAAAATGGCAAAAAGTGGTCGACCAAAATTGTAGATATTTGTTTATTTATTTATTATTATAAATATAAAAAAATAAGTTAAAGTTTGATTAAAAATGCGAAAAGACTTTTTCGACTACCTAAAATAAGCGATCGCTCGTCGTTAAGCTGTAACCGTATGCACTCTTGACTTATTGGAATATACTGTTGTAATTGATTCTTTCAATCTCTTTACACAAAAAAAGCTTATCATGTTTCGTCAAAATTTTCAAAAAACATTTCTGAAATTTCAAAATCTACATGACCTTTTAAAGAAAGAACACATGGATTATCATAGATATACGTATAGGATATATGTGCGTATATATCGCTATAAAAGGTTTTTTCTTCCCCTCTTTTCGATCGATGAAATGAATATAGTAAATTTACAAAATCAGTAATTTCAAAACCATTTACATTTTGACAAAAACGTGTCCGGAAATTGTAAATAAAATACAGAATATTTAATTATTCATCAATATTTATTTTGTCGCCTTCAGAGTAATTCACACCAGGTGTAATACACTTATGCCAACAATTTTTTCCAGGCCTCGAAACAGTTTTCATAAGCACTTTTTGGTATGGCCTTCAGCTCCTTCAGCAATTTTTATTTTATCTCTTCGATCGACTGAAAACGGGTTCCACGGACCGGCGATTTCTGTCACACGAAGCCAACTCTGGTAAATACGGTGATTGATTGATGGTATTCATTGCGTTTTTGGCGCTAAATTTGAATCACAATGGTGCATAATCACCGTTGAAAATCCATGAATTGTTCTTCTTTTTCGAAAGATGATCTCACGCAAACGCCTCAATATAAAGTGAACTCCATAATGACCGTCTGACCCTCCCGAACAAATTCATGATGCACCAAACCATCGTGAGTTTTAAGGTGGGAGCCTGCTTAAGAAGCTTCAAAAAGTGTTTTTGTTATTGCTTAAATCTCTTTAAAAATTATTTAAGAATGTGTCCCTAAAGTTATAGAAGGGAAATCGAAATATTGTCGCAGCTAGAAGGGAGTAGTGGCCGAGCGTCTAGCAGATATATGAGCGCTTGGGCAAAAAGCGAAAACTTTGCCGCACAATTTCTCGGTTATACATTTTTACGATTTTTCTTAATTGGGGCAGGATAGAAAAAACTAAACCTCGTATGAAATTGAGGCAAAGTAGAGTCAATTTACTCGTTCAAGTCCATCTATATACGCCAACTAGTCTCTCAAATGTTAAGCCATGGATCCGAAACTTCGCATATGTCCCTTTCTCTCCAAGAATCTGCTCATTTATCGGCATCACCGATATCGTATTTCTATAGCATATAGCTGCCGTGAGGACTGATCGATCAAAAGCAGTACAAAGATCTTTTTATACATCTTTATGTTAAAAGAATGCACGTGTGAAGGGTGCTACAGTTGCAGTGTATCTAAAGTTAACGTTTTTTCTTGTTGGTAATCATTCGAAATGTTTTAAGCAATTTTAAGTAGTTGTTAAGTTATATACATATACGCGATGTAATGTCTTGACCGAGAACGAGTACACCAATAAATTTCTCTCTAAAATAGCTTTACAGCGCTTTGATTACTAACCACCGGCTGATGATGCAAAGATATTTGTATACTTGAGTTTCTGCTCACAATATACTAACTAGTGCATGTGTACGAGGTTTGTTCAAAAGATATCGCAAATTTTGTATTCCTTAAGAAAGTTTTTATTTATTCATGAATTTCTATCTTGTCCCTTTCAAAGTAAGCGTTCCCAGATATTTTGTACATCTGCCAGCGTTTGTTTTTCATCCTCAAAGCACTTAAATAAGTAATTTCTTGTAATTTTGCTTAGCTCTTCCTTCGATACAGTTTTTATCTCCTGAATCGTAGCGTAACGTCGGTCTTTCGTTTTGAGAAAAGTGGCAGGGGTACAACTCTGGGGAAGACGGTGGCTGGCCCTACAATCGAAGAAAAGTGTTAGCAACACCTTCACATTCGATCCAACTTGGCGCGCTTTTTTTCGGTCTTTGCTCATGCGACAACTTCCATTGGGATGATTGATTTTTTGTTTCCCCGTCATAAGCATAAATCCATAATTCATCACCAGTTATGAGCCTCTGGAGCAAATCTGAGTCATCGCGGACTGAGTTTCATACAGAATTTAATCGCGTACATCTGCTCTACCAAACGCTGAATTTTCGGCTTGTACCACTCCCACAAACACGACGCGCGAAAATGCTTGTCTTGACTCTCCAGGTGCTCGGAGACAACTGACCAGTCGCTCATTCGTTAGCTTGGAACTAGCCCTCTACCGAATACAATCGGTACGCGCACCGCCCGAAGTACTTATATAGTCGCGGCGGAAGAAAATTAGTTTTGTATATTTATTGCGTAAATGCATTGAATAGTGTAAAAAGCCCGTATAAATCGCTGGCTCGCTCGCTGTAATGTAGCTTAAGTATAACGCGCTTTTGTTGCCACGCTGCATGCCACAAACGAATTCTTGTGCTAAATGAAAACAAAAAATAGTTTAAAATCGTTGAAGTGCTTCTCGCTGCAGACAGACAAGGGGCGTGGCCTCAAATGCATACCAGCCGCAACGCGTTTGTACAAATTCTTTTCTGCGGCCCCTTCTTATATCCCTCCCACGCCGTCAGCTGAGGGCGGAAACGTTTTGTAATAAAACTGCCATGCAACATGCAAGCTTAAATACTTGTTTTTCTGCACCGCTTCAAAGACGACCACATCTTTCTAAACTTCAGTGATTTTTTGCTTTTACACACAGCTATAATTATCACTTGTAGTCTGCGCTGTGTGTGTGCTCGAAATTTAAGTAGCAGCAAGTAGCACATGCCAAGTTGTTGTGACTGCTGCTGTTGCACCAAAGCTGATGTTCACGTGGCCCTTACCAACCTGCAGTCACTCGTGCCAATCCGCCCGTCACTGGCAGTCAGTTGAGGTTCAGCGCTTAACTGTAAGTACTTCCGACTTTAAAAGCACGTCACATCCGATTTGACTCTTCAGCCGTGAAGTGTGTGATTTACTTTGAGAGTAGACTTGCGTGTGAAAGGCGCCTCAAAGAGTTTATGTAGTGTCTCTAAAGATCAGCTAACGTATTCCGTAGCGACGCCGTCAATATATAACAGGTGGCGGCATAAGATAGTGGTACTTACTTGCTTACATACTATGTGTTGTTGTGATGTTTGTTTACTTGGGAGAGAGCTAGAAGTGAGTTTGAGTTAAAGTCCAGGTTCAAGCCATGATTTTGTAAATATTAGAAATTCTCTTGAATCTTCACGTGAATGATAATTACGCAATGTAAACACTCGTCTAACTTGGAATACAGAAATATTGTGTGGTATTTCCGTAGACACTTCGACGGGACTATGCCAAGGGGACTATCTATTGGCATGGCCGCTTTTTATGATGCGCACGAGAGCTGCACACTCTGCGCGAAGTTGCTACTCCGACCTGGGTTATAATATGGAAAGACAAATATCCACAGCGTGTTGTTAAGATTGTTAATGATAAGTGATTGTGTCTATATGTTCGTATATTTCCTCTTCTGCACGTCGCCTAATTTCATTTTGGTCGTATTTGGAATCGCACCACCATTTGAAAACATGTTTATTGTATTATTATATATATTAATGTATATATATATTAATGTATGTATCTGTATATTAATGTCAATTGCTTTTGTTCCTTAAGTTAATTTTTTTTACAACAATGATCTCTCACCACATATGTAAGTACATTGTCCTTTTTTTCGTTATATTTTTTCCTTCTAAAGCTAAAAATATTCTTTTCACATCATAACCAAACACTACAGAAATATTTAAGGTGCACATATGACTTTATTTAAATGGTTATATTGTCCATAAATCAGGATTCCTATATTTGAATTTTCAATTAAACGAGTATCGATTAATTATTTCTCTGGTTAAGTGAACCAAAAATTGTATTTCCATTTTTGGCTTTTGTGAACAAGTCCTGCACTGGTTCCATGAATATCCCTGCTACGGTTTTAGCTACAGCTTTACTGGATCGGCCCTGCTACAGTTTAGGGTAGAGCTTCTATGGATAGACCCCGAAAAGGTTTAGGGTACAGCTTTTCTGGATAGGCCCTGCTGCGGTTTAGGGTACAGCTTTTGTGGATAGGCCCTGCTACGGTTTAGGGTAGAGCTTTTCTGGATAGGCCCTGCTGCGGTTTAGGGTACAGCTTTTCTGGATAGGCCCTGCTACCGTTTAGGTTCCAGCTTTTCTGGATAGGCCCTGCTGCGGTTTAGGGTACAGCTTTTCTGGATAGGCCCTGCTACCGTTTAGGGTCCAGCTTTTCTGGATAGGCCCTGCTACGGTTTAGGGTACAGCTTTTGTGGATATGCCATGCAACGGTTTAGGGTACAGCTTTTCTGGATAGGCCCTGCTACCGTTTAGGTTCCAGCTTTTCTGGATAGGCCCTGCTGCGGTTTAGGGTACAGCTTTTCTGGATAGGCCCTGCTACGGTTTAGGGTCCAGCTTTTGTGGATAGGCCCTGCTACGGTTTAGGGTGCAGCTTTTCTGGATAGGCCCTGCTGCGGTTTAGGGTACAGCTTTTGTGGATAGGCCCTGCTACCGTTTAGGGTACAGCTTTTGTGGATAGGCCCTGCTACCGTTTAGGGTCCAGCTTTTCTGGATAGGCCCTGCTACGGTTTAGGGTACAGCTTTTGTGGATAGGCCCTGCTACCGTTTAGGGTCCAGCTTTTCTGGATAGGCCCTGCTGCGGTTTAGGGTACAGCTTTTCTGGATAGGCCCTGCTACCGTTTAGGTTCCAGCTTTTGTGGATAGGCCCTGCTGCGGTTTAGGGTACAGCTTTTCTGGATAGGCCCTGCTGCGGTTTAGGGTACAGCTTTTGTGGATAGGCCCTGCTACCGTTTAGGTTCCAGCTTTTGTGGATAGGCCCTGAAACAGTTTAGGGTACAGCTTTTGTGGATAGGCCCTGCTACGGTTTAGGGTACAGCTTTTCTGGATAGGCCCTGCTGCGGTTTAGGGTACAGCTTTTGTGGATAGGCCCTGCTACCGTTTAGGGTCCAGCTTTTCTGGATAGGCCCTGCTACGGTTTAGGGTACAGCTTTTCTGGATAGGCCCTGCTACCGTTTAGGGTCCAGCTTTTCTGGATAGGCCCTGCTGCGGTTTAGGGTACAGCTTTTGTGGATAGGCCCTGCTACCGTTTAGGTTCCAGCTTTTGTGGATAGGCCCTGAAACAGTTTAGGGTACAGCTTTTGTGGATAGGCCCTGCTACGGTTTAGGGTCCAGCTTTTCTGGATAGGCCCTGCTGCGGTTTAGGGTACAGCTTTTGTGGATAGGCCCTGCTACCGTTTAGGGTACAGCTTTTCTGGATAGGCCCTGCTACGGTTTAGGGTACAGCTTTTCTGGATAGGCCCTGCTACGGTTTAGGGTACAGCTTTTGTGGATAGGCCCTGCTACGGTTTAGGGTACAGCTTTTCTGGATAGGCCCTGCTACGGTTTAGGGTACAGCTTTTGTGGATAGGCCCTGCTACCGTTTAGGGTCCAGCTTTTGTGGATAGGCCCTGCTACGGTTTAGGGTACAGCTTTTCTGGATAGGCCCTGCTACGGTTTAGGGTACTGCTTTTGTGGATAGGCCCTGCTGCGGTTTAGGGTACTGCTTTTGTGGATAGGCCCTGCTGCGGTTTAGGGTACAGCTTTTGTGGATAGGCCCTGCTACCGTTTAGGGTCCAGCTTTTCTGGATAGGCCCTGCTACGGTTTAGGGTACAGCTTTTCTGGATAGGCCCTGCTACGGTTTAGGGCACAGCTTTTCTGGATAGGCCCTGCTGCGGTTTAGGGTACAGCTTTTCTGGATATGCGCTGCTACGGTTTAGGGTACTGCTTTTGTGGATAGGTCCTGCTGCGGTTTAGGGTACAGCTTTTCTGGATATGCTCTGCTACGGTTTAGGGTACAGCTTTTGTGGATAGGCCCTGCAACGGTTTAGGGTACAGCTTTTGTGGATAGGCCCTGCTACCGTTTAAGTTCCAGCTTTTGTGGATAGGCCCTGCTACGGTTTAGGGTACAGCTTTTCTGGATAGGCCCTGCTGCGGTTGAGGGTACAGCTTTTCTGGATAGGCCCTGCTACGGTTTAGGGTACAGCTTTTCTGGATAGGCCCTGCTACGGTTTAGGGTACTGCTTTTGTGGATAGCCCCTGCTGCGGTTTAGGGTACAGCGTTTGTGGATAGGCCCTGCTGCGGTTTAGGGTACAGCTTTTGTGGATAGGCCCTGCTGCGGTTTAGGGTACAGCTTTTGTGGATAGGCCCTGCTGCGGTTTAGGGTACTGCTTTTGTGGATAGCCCCTGCTGCGGTTTAGGGTACAGCGTTTGTGGATAGGCCCTGCTACGGTTTAGGGTACTGCTTTTGTAGATAGGCCCTGCTGCGGTTTAGGGTACAGCTTTTCTGGATAGGCCCTGCTACGGTTTAGGGTACAGCTTTTCTGGATAGGCCCTGCTGCGGTTTAGGGTACAGCTTTTGTGGATAAGCCCTGTTACGGTTTAGGGTACAGCTTTTCTGGATAGGCCCTGCTGCGGTTTAGGGTACAGCTTTTGTGGATAGGCCCTGCTGTGGTTTAGGGTACTGCTTTTGTGGATAGGCCCTGCTACGGTTTAGGGTACAGCTTTTCTGGATAGGCCCTGCTGCGGTTTAGGGTACAGCTTTTGTGGATAGGCCCTGCTACCGTTTAGGGTCCAGCTTTTGTGGATAGGCCCTGCTACGGTTTAGGGTGCAGCTTTTCTGGATAGGCCCTGCTGCGGTTTAGGGTACAGCTTTTCTGGATAGGCCCTGCTGCGGTTTAGGGTACAGCTTTTGTGGATAGGCCCTGCTTCGGTTTAGGGTACAGCTTTTCTGGATAGGCCCTGCTACGGTTTAGGGTACAGCTTTTGTGGATAGGCCCTGCTACCGTTTAGGGTCCAGCTTTTCTGGATAGGCCCTGCTGCGGTTTAGGGTACAGCTTTTGTGGATAGGCCCTGCTACCGTTTAGGGTCCAGCTTTTCTGGATAGGCCCTGCTACGGTTTAGGGTCCAGCTTTTCTGGATAGGCCCTGCTGCGGTTTAGGGTCCAGCTTTTCTGGATAGGCCCTGCTACGGTTTAGGGTACAGCTTTTCTGGATAGGCCCTGCTACCGTTTAGGGTACAGCTTTTCTGGATAGGCCCTGCTGCGGTTTAGGGTACAGCTTTTGTGGATAGGCCCTGCTACCGTTTAGGGTACAGCTTTTGTGGATAGGCCCTGCTGTGGTTTAGGGTACTGCTTTTGTGGATAGGCCCTGCTGCGGTTTAGGGTACAGCTTTTCTGGATAGGCCCTGCTACGGTTTAGGGTACTGCTTTTGTGGATAGGCCCTGCTGCGGTTTAGGGTACAGCTTTTCTGGATAGGCCCTGCTACGGTTTAGGGTACAGCTTTTCTGGATAGGCCCTGCTACGGTTTAGGGTACAGCTTTTGTGGATAGGCCCTGCTGCGGTTTAGGGTACAGCTTTTGTGGATAGGCCCTGCTACCGTTTAGGGTCCAGCTTTTCTGGATAGGCCCTGCTGCGGTTTAGGGTACAGCTAGTGTGGATAGGCCCTGCTACGGTTTAGGGTACTGCTTTTGTGGATAGCCCCCGCTGCGGTTTAGGGTACAGCTTTTGTGGATAGGCCCTGCTACCGTTTAGGGTCCAGCTTTTGTGGATAGGCCCTGCTACGGTTTAGGGTACAGCTTTTCTGGATAGGCCCTGCTGCGGTTTAGGGTACAGCTTTTGTGGATAGGCCCTGCTACCGTTTAGGTTCCAGCTTTTGTGAATAGGCCCTGCTACGGTTTAGGGTACAGCTTTTCTGGATAGGCCCTGCTGCGGTTTAGGGTACAGCTTTTCTGGATAGGCCCTGCTACGGTTTAGGGTACTGCTTTTGTGGATAGGCCCTGCTGCGGTTTAGGGTACAGCTTTTGTGGATAGGCCCTGCTACGGTTTAGGGTACAGCTTTTCTGGATAGGCCCTGCTGCGGTTTAGGGTACAGCTTTTGTGGATAGGCCCTGCTACCGTTTAGAGTCCAGCTTTTCTGGATAGGCCCTGCTACGGTTTAGGGTACTGCTTTTGTGGATAGGCCCTGCTGCGGTTTAGGGTACAGCTTTTGTGGATAGGCCCTGCTACGGTTTAGGGTACTGCTTTTGTGGATAGGCCCTGCTGCGGTTTAGGGTACAGCTTTTCTGGATAGGCCCTGCTACGGTTTAGGGTACTGCTTTTGTGGATAGGCCCTGCTGCGGTTTAGGGTACAGCTTTTGTGGATAGGCCCTGCTACGGTTTAGGGTACAGCTTTTCTGGATAGGCCCTGCTACGGTTTAGGGTACTGCTTTTGTGGATAGCCCCCGCTGCGGTTTAGGGTACTGCTTTTGTAGATAGACCCTGCTGCGGTTTAGGGTACAGCTTCTGTGGATAGGCCCTGCTACGGTTTAGGGTACAGTTTTTCTGGATAGGCCCTGCTGCGGTTTAGGGTACAGCTTTTCTGGATAGGCCCTACTACCGTTTAGGGTCCAGCTTTTGTGGATATGCCATGCAACGGTTTTGGGTACAGCTTTTGTGGATAGGCCCTGCTACCGTTTAAGTTCCAGCTTTTGTGGATAGGCCCTGCTACGGTTCAGGGTACAGCTTTTCTGGATAGGCCCTGCTACGGTTTAGGGTACAGCTTTTGTGGATAGGCCCTGCTACGGTTTAGGGTACAGCTTTTGTGGATAGGCCCTGCTACGGTTTAGGGTACAGCTTTTCTGGATAGGCCCTGCTGCGGTTTAGGGTACAGCTTTTGTGGATAGGCCCTGCTACGGTTTAGGGTACAGCTTTTCTGGATAGGCCCTGCTACGGTTTAGGGTACAGCTTTTGTGGATAGGCCCTGCTACGGTTTAGGGTACTGCTTTTGTGGATAGGCCCTGCTGCGGTTTAGGGTACAGCTTTTCTGGATAGGCCCTGGTACCGTTTAGGGTCCAGCTTTTCTGGATAGGCCCTGCTACAGTTTAGGGTACAGCTTTTCTGTGGATAGGCCCTGCTACCGTTTAGGGTACAGCTTTTCTGGATAGGCCCTGCTGCGGTTTAGGGTACAGCTTTTGTGGATAGGCCCTGCTACGGTTTAGGGTACAGCTTTTCTGGATAGGCCCTGCTGCGGTTTAGGGTACAGCTTTTGTGGATAGGCCCTGCTACGGTTTAGGGTACAGCTTTTCTGGATAGGCCCTGCTGCGGTTTAGGGTACAGCTTTTCTGGATAGGCCCTGCTGCGGTTTAGGGTACAGCTTTTGTGGATAGGCCCTGCTGCGGTTTAGGGTACAGCTTTTGTGGATAGGCCCTGCTACCGTTTAGGGTACAGCTTTTGTGGATAGGCCCTGCTACCGTTTAGGTTCCAGTTTTTATGGATAGGCCCTGCTGCGGTTTAGGGTACAGCATTTCTGGTTAGCCCCTGCTACCGTTTAGGGTTCAGCTTTTCTGTGGATAGGCCCTGCTGCGGTTTAGGGTACAGCTTTTCTGGATAGGCCCTGCTGCGGTTTAGGGTACAGCTTTTGTGGATAGGCCCTGCAACGGTTTAGGGTAGAGATTTTCTAGATAGGCCCTGCTACGGTTTTGGGGTACAGCTGTTGTGGATAGGCCCTGCTGCGGTTTAGGGTACAGCTTTTGTGGATAGGCCCTGCAACGGTTTAGGGTACAGATTTTCTAGATAGGCCCTGCTACGGTTTAGGGTACAGCTGTTGTGGATAGGCCCTGCGGCGGTTTTGTGGATAGGCCCTGCTACCGTTTAGGTTCCAGCTTTTCTGGTTAGGCCCTGCTACCGTTTAGGGTCCAGATTTTCTGGATAGGCCCTGCTACGGTTTAGGGTCTGCTTTTGTGGATAGGCCCTGCTGCGGTTTAGGGTTCTGCTTTTGTGGATAGGCCCTGCTGCAGTTTAGGGTACAGCTTTTCTGGATAGGCCCTGCTGGTTTAGGGTACAGCTTTTGTGGATAGGCCCTGCTACGGTTTAGGGTACTGCTTTTGTGGATAGGCCCTGCTTCGGTTTAGGGTACAGCTTTTGTGTATAGGCCCTGCTACGGTTTAGGGTACTGCTTTTGTGGATAGACCCTGCTGCGGTTTAGGGTACAGCTTCTGTGGATAGGCCCTGCTGCAGTTTAGGGTACAGCTTTTCTGGATAGGCCCTGCTACGGTTTAGGGTATAGCTTTTCTGGTTAGGCCCTGCTACCGTTTAGGGTCCAGCTTTTCTGGTTAGGCCCTGCTACGGTTTAGGGTACTGCTTTTGTGGATAGGCCCTGCTGCGGTTTAGGGTACAGCTTTTGTGGATAGGCCCTGCTACGGGTTAGGGTACTGCTTTTGTGGATAGGCCCTGCTGCGGTTTAGGGTACAGCTTTTGTGGATAGGCCCTGCTACGGGATAGGGTACAGCTTCTGTGGATAGGCCCTGCTACGGTTTAGGGTACAGCTTATGTGCATAGGCCCTGCTACGGTTTAGGGTACAGCTTCTGTGGATAGGCCCTGCTACGGTTTAGGGTACTGCTTTTGTGGATAGGCCCTGCTACGGTTTAGGGTACTGCTTTTGTGGATAGGCCCTGCAGCGGTTTAGGGTACAGCTTTTCTGGATAGGCCCTGCTACGGTTTAGGGTACAGCTTTTTCGAATAGGCCCTGCTGCGGTTTAGGGTACAGCTTTTGTGGATAGGCCCTGCTACGGTTTAGGGTACTGCTTTTGTGGATAGGCCCTGCTGCGGTTTAGGGTACAGCTTTTCTGGATAGGCCCTGCTACGGTTTAGGGTACAGCTTTTGTGGATAGGCCCTGCTACGGTTTAGGGTACAGCTTTTCTGGATAGGCCCTGCTACGGTTTAGGGTACAGCTTTTCTGGATAGGCCATGCTACGGTTTAGGGTACAGCTTTTGCGGATAGGCACTGCTACGGTTTAGGGTACAGCATTTCTGGTTAGGCCCTGCTGCGGTTTAGGGTACAGCTTTTCTGGATAGGCCCTGCTACGGTTTAGAGCACAGCTTCTGTGGAAAGGCGCTGCTACCGTTTAGGGTACAGCTTCTGTAGATAGGCCCTGCTACCGTTTAGGGTACAGCTTTTGTGGATAGGCCCTGCTACGGTTTAGGGCACAGCATTTCTGGGCAGGCCCTGCTACGGTTGAGGGTACAGGTTTTGTGGATAGGCCCTGCAACGGTTTAGAGCACAGCTTTTGTGGATAGACGCTGCTACGGTTTCGGGTACAGCTTTTCTGGATAGGCCCTGCTACCGTTTAGGGTACAGCTTTTGTGGATAGGCCCTGCTACGGTTAAGGGTACAGCTTTTCTGGATAGGCCCTGCTACGGTTAAGGGTACAGCTTTTGTGGATAGGCGCTGCTACGGTTTAGGGTACAGCTTCTGTGGATACGCCCTGCTACGATTTAGGGTACAGCTTTTGTGCGTAGGCCCTGCTACGGTTTAGGGTACAGCTTTTCTGGATAGGCCCTGCTGCGGTTTAGGGTACAGCTTTTGTGGATAGGCCCTGCAACGGTTTAGGGTAGAGCTTTTGTGGATAGGCCTACGGTTTAGGGTACAGCTTTTGTGGATAGGCCCTGCTACGGTTTAGGGTACAGCTTTTTGTGGATAGGCCCTGCTTTCTGGTTAGGCCCTGCTGCGGTTTAGGGTACAGCTTTTCTGGATAGGCCCTGCTACGGTTTAGAGCACAGCTTCTGTGGATAGGCCCTGCTACGGTTGAGGGTACAGGTTTTGTGGATAGGCCCTGCAACGGTTTAGAGCACAGCTTTTGTGGATAGACGCTGCTACGGTTTCGGGTACAGCTTTTGTGGATAGGCCCTGCTGCGGTTTAGGGTACAGCTTTTGTGGATAGGCCCTGCTACGGTTTAGGGTACAGCTTTTCTGGATAGGCCCTGCTACGGTTTAGGGTACAGCTTTTGTGGATAGGCCCTGCTACGGTTTAGGGTACAGCTTTTGTGGATAGGCCCTGCTGCGGTTTAGGGTACTGCTTTTGTGGATAGGCCCTGCTGCGGTTTAGGGTACAGCTTTTCTGGATAGGCCCTGCTGCGGTTTAGGGTACAGCTTTTCTCGATAGGCCCTGCTACGGTTTAGGGTACAGCTTTTGTGGATAGCCCTGCTACGGCTTTTGTGGATAGGCCCTGCTGCGGTTTAGGGTACAGCTTTTCTGGATAGGCCCTGCTGCGGTTTAGGGTACAGCTTTTGTGGATAGGCCCTGCTACGGTTTAGGGTACAGCTTTTCTGGATAGGCCCTGCTGCGGTTTAGGGTACAGCTTTTGTGGATAGGCCCTGCTACGGTTTAGGGTACAGCTTCTGTGGATAGGCCCTGCTACGGTTTAGGGTACAGCTTTTCTGGATAGGCCCTGCTGCGGTTTAGGGTACAGCTTTTGTGGATAGGCCCTGCTACGGTTTAGGGTACAGCTTCTGTGGAAAGGCGCTGCTACCGTTTAGGGTACAGCTTCTGTAGATAGGCCCTGCTACCGTTTAGGGTACAGCTTTTGTGGATAGGCCCTACTACGGTTTAGGGTACAGCTTTTCTGGATAGGCCCTGCTGCGGTTTAGGGTACAGCTTCTGTGGATAGGCCCTGCTACGGTTTAGGGTACAGTTTTTCTGGATAGGCCCTGCTGCGGTTTAGGGTACAGCTTTTGTGGATAGGCCCTGCTACGGTTTAGGGTACAGCTTTTGTGGATAGGCCCTGCTGCGGTTTAGGGTACAGCTTTTGCGGATAGGCCGTGCTACGGTTTAGGGTACTGCTTTTGTGGATAGGCCCTGCTGCAGTTTAGGGTACAGCTTTTCTGGACAGGCGCTGTTACGGTTTATAGCACAGCTTTTGTGGATAGACGCTGCTACGGTTTCGGGTACAGCATTTCTGGTTAGGCCCTGCTGCGGTTTAGGGTACAGCTTTTCTGGATAGGCCCTGCTACGGTTGAGGGTACAGGTTTTGTGGATAGGCCCTGCAACGGTTTAGAGCACAGCTTTTGTGGATAGACGCTGCTACGGTTTCGGGTACAGCATTTCTGGTTAGGCCCTGCTGCGGTTTAGGGTACAGCTTTTGTGGATAGGCCCTGCTACGGTTTAGGGCACAGCATTTCTGGATAGGCCCTGCTACGGTTTAGGGTACAACTTCTGTAGATAGGCCCTGCTACGGTTTAGGGTACAGCTTTTGCGGATAGGCCCTTCTGCGGTTTAGGGTACAGCTTTTCTGGATAGGCCCTGCTACGGTCTAGGGTACAGCTTTTCTGGATAGGCCCTGCTACGGTTTAGGGTACAGCTTTTGTGGATAGGCCCTGCTACGGTTTAGGGTACAGCTTTTGTGGATAGGCCCTGCTACGGTTCAGGGTACAGCTTTTCTGGATAGCCCTGCTGCGGTTTAGGGTACAGCTTTTGTGGATAGGCCCTGCTGCGGTTTAGGGTACAGCTTTTGTGGATAGGCCCTGCTACGGTTTAGGGTACAGCTTTTGTGGATAGGCCCTGCTACGGTTTAGGGTACAGCTTTTGTGGATAGGCCCTGCTACGGTTTAGGGTACAGCTTTTGTGGATAGGCCCTGCTACGGTTTAGGGTACAGCTTTTCTGGATAGGCCCTGCTGCGGTTTAGGGTACAGCTTTTCTGGATAGGCCCTGCTACGGTTTAGGGTACAGCTTTTCTGGATAGGCCCTGCTACGGTTTAGGGTACAGCTTTTCTGGATAGGCCCTGCTACGGTTTAGGGTACAGCTTTTGTGGATAGGCCCTGCTACGGTTTAGGGTACAGCTTTTGTGGATAGGCCCTGCTACGGTTTAGGGTACAGCTTTTGTGGATAGGCCCTGCTGCGGTTTAGGGTACAGCTTTTGTGGATAGGCCCTGCTACGGTTTAGGGTACAGCTTTTCTGGATAGGCCCTGCTACGGTTTAGGGTACAGCTTTTCTGGATAGGCCCTGCTACGGTTTAGGGTACAGCTTTTCTGGATAGGCCCTGCTACGGTTTAGGGTACAGCTTTTGTGGATAGGCCCTGCTGCGGTTTAGGGTACAGCTACTGTGGATAGGCCCTGCTACGGTTTAGGGTACAGCTTTTGTGGATAGGCCCTGCTGCGGTTTAGGGTACAGCTTTTGTGGATAGGCCCTGCTACGGTTTAGGGTACAGCTTTTGTGGATAGGCCCTGCTACGGTTTAGGGTACAGCTTTTGTGGATAGGCCCTGCTACGGTTTAGGGTACAGCTTTTCTGGATAGGCCCTGCTACGGTTTAGGGTACAGCTTTTCTGGATAGGCCCTGCTACGGTTTAGGGTACAGCTTTCTGGATAGGCCCTGCTACGGTTCAGGGTACAGCTTTTCTGGATAGGCCCTGCTACGGTTTAGGGTACAGCTTTTTTAGGGTTCTGCTTTTGTGGATAGGCCCTGCTGCGGTTTAGGGTACAGCTTTTGTGGATAGGCCCTGCTGCGGTTTAGGGTACAGCTTTTGTGGATAGGCCCTGCTACCGTTTAGGGTACAGCTTTTGTGGATAGGCCCTGCTACGGTTTAGGGTACTGCTTTTGTGGATAGGCCCTGCTACGGTTTAGGGTACTGCTTTTGTGGATAGGCCCTGCTGCGGTTTAGGGTACAGCTTTTCTGGATAGGCCCTGCTGCGGTTTAGGGTACAGCTTTTCTGGATAGGTCCTGCTACCGTTTAGGTTCCAGCTTTTCTGGATAGGCCCTGCTGCGGTTTAGGGTACAGCTTTTCTGGATAGCCCCCGCTCCCGTTTAGGGTCCAGCTTTTGTGGATATGCCCTGCAACGGTTTTGGGTACAGCTTTTGTGGATAGGCCCTGCTACCGTTTAAGTTCCAGCTTTTGTGGATAGGCCCTGCAACGGTTTAGAGCACAGCTTTTGTGGATAGACGCTGCTACGGTTTCGGGTACAGCATTTCTGGTTAGGCCCTGCTGCGGTTTAGGGTACAGCTTTTCTGGATAGGCCCTGCTACGGTTTAGAGCACAGCTTCTGTGGAAAGGCGCTGCTACCGTTTAGGGTACAGCTTCTGTAGATAGGCCCTGCTACCGTTTAGGGTACAGCTTTTCTGGATAGGCCCTGCTGCGGTTTAGGGTACAGCTTTTGTGGATAGGCCCTGCTACCGTTTAGGTTCCAGCTTTTGTGGATAGGCCCTGCTACGGTTTAGGGTAGAGCTTTTCTGGATAGGCCCTGCTGCGGTTTAGGGTACAGCTTTTCTGGATAGGCCCTGCTACGGTTTAGGGTACTGCTTTTGTGGATAGGCCCTGCTGCGGTTTAGGGTACAGCTTTTCTGGATAGGCCCTGCTGCGGTTTAGGGTACAGCTTTTCTGGATAGGCCCTGCTACGGTTTAGGGTACAGCTTTTCTGGATAGGCCCTGCTACCGTTTAGGGTACAGCTTTTCTGGATAGGCCCTGCTACGGTTTAGGGTACAGCTTTTCTGGATAGGCCCTGCTGCGGTTTAGGGTACAGCTTTTGTGGATAGGCCCTGCTACGGTTTAGGGTACTGCTTTTGTGGATAGGCCCTGCTGCGGTTTAGGGTACAGCTTTTCTGGATAGGCCCTGCTACGGTTTAGGGTACTGCTTTTGTGGATAGGCCCTGCTAGGGTTTAGGGTACAGGTTCTGTAGATAGGCCCTGCTACGGTTTAGGGTACAGCTTTTCTGGATAGGCCCTGCTACGGTTTAGGGTACAGCTTTTCTGGATAGGCCCTGCTGCGGTTTAGGGTACAGCTTTTGTGGATAGGCCCTGCTACGGTTTAGGGTACAGCTTTTCTGGATAGGCCCTGCTACCGGTTTAAGTTCCAGCTTTTGTGGATAGGCCCTGCTGCGGTTTAGGGTACAGCTTTTCTGGATAGGCCCTGCTACCGTTTAGGGTCCAGCTTCTGTGGACAGGCCCAGAAAAGGTTTAGGGTACAGCTTTTGTGGATAGGCCCTGCTACCGTTTAGGGTCCAGCTTTTGTGGATAGGCCCTGCGGCGGTTTAGGGTACAGCTTTTTTAGGGTACTGCTTTTGTGGATAGACCCTGCTGCGGTTTAGGGTACAGCTTCTGTGGATAGGCCCTGCTGCAGTTTAGGGTACAGCTTTTGTGGATAGGCCCTGCTACGGTTTAGGGTACAGCTTTTCTGGATAGGCCCTACTACCGTTTAGGGTCCAGCTTTTGTGGATATGCCATGCAACGGTTTTGGGTACAGCTTTTGTGGATAGGCCCTGCTACCGTTTAGGGTCCAGCTTTTGTGGATAGGCCCTGCTACGGTTTAGGGTACAGCTTTTCTGGATAGGCCCTGCTGCGGTTTAGGGTACAGCTTTTCTGGATAGGCCCTGCTACGGTTTAGGGTACAGCTTTTCTGGATAGGCCCTGCTACGGTTTAGGGTACAGCTTTTGTGGATAGGCCCTGCTACGGTTTAGGGTACTGCTTTTGTGGATAGGCCCTGCTGCGGTTTAGGGTACAGCTTTTGTGGATAGGCCCTGCTACGGTTTAGGGTACAGCTTTTGTGGATAGGCCCTGCTGCGGTTTAGGGTACAGCTTTTGTGGATAGGCCCTGCTACGGTTTAGGGTACAGCTTTTCTGGATAGGCCCTGCTACGGTTTAGGGTACTGCTTTTGTGGATAGCCCCCGCTGCGGTTTAGGGTACAGCTTTTGTGGATAGGCCCTGCTACCGTTTAGGGTCCAGCTTTTGTGGATAGGCCCTGCTACCGTTTAGGGTACAGCTTTTCTGGATAGGCCCTACTGCGGTTTAGGGTACAGCTTTTCTGGATAGGCCCTGCTACCGTTTAGGTTCCAGCTTTTCTGGATAGGCCCTGCTACGGTTTAGGGTACAGCTTTTGTGGATAGGCCCTGCTACCGTTTAGGGTCCAGCTTTTCTGGATAGGCCCTGCTACGGTTTATGGTACTGCTTTTGTGGATAGCCCCTGCTGCGGTTTAGGGTACAGCTTTTGTGGATAGGCCCTGCTGCGGTTTAGGGTACAGCTTTTGTGGATAGGCCCTGCTACGGTTTAGGGTACTGCTTTTGTGGATAGGCCCTGCTACCGTTTAGGTTCCAGCTTTTGTGGATAGGCCCTGCTGCGGTTTAGGGTACAGCTTTTCTGGATAGGGCCTACTACGGTTTAGGGTACAGCTTTTGTGGATAGGCCCTGCTACCGTTTAGGTTCCAGCTTTTGTGAATAGGCCCTGCTACGGTTTAGGGTACAGCTTTTCTGGATAGGCCCTGCTGCGGTTTAGGGTACAGCTTTCTGGATAGGCCCTGCTACGGTTTAGGGTACTGCTTTTGTGGATAGGCCCTGCTGCGGTTTAGGGTACTGCTTTTGTGGATAGGCCCTGCGGTTTAGGGTACAGCTTCTGTGGATAGGTCCTGCTACCGGAGCCTATTCAGAGAAGCTGTACCCTAAGCCGTATCAGGGCCTATCCACAGAAGCTGTGCCCTAAGCCGTAACAGAGCCTATTCAGAGAAGCAGTACCCTAAGCCGTATCAGGGCCTATCCACCGAAGCTGTGCTCTAAACCGTAGCAGGGCCTATCCACAAAAGCTGTACCCTAAACCGTTGCAGGGCCTATCCACAAAAGTTGTTCTCTAAACCGTTGCAGGGCCTATCCAGAAAATCTGTACCCAGAGATGCTGTACCCGAAACCGTAGCAGGGCCTATCCACAGAAGCTGTGCTCTAAACCGTAGCAGGGCCTATCCAGAAAAGCTGTACCCTAAACCTTTTCAGGGCTCATCCACAAAAGCTGTACCCTAAACCGTAGCAGGGCCTATCTACAGAAGTTGTACCCTAAACCGTAGCAGGGCCTATCCAGAAATGCTGTACCCTAAACCGTAGCAGGGCCTATCCACAGAAGCAGTACCCTAAACCGTAGCAGGGCCTATCCACAGAAGCTGTACCCTAAACCGTAGTAGGGCCTATCGACAGAAGCTGTACCCTAAACGGTAGCAGGACCTATCCACAGAAGCTGGACCCTAAACGGTAGCAGGGCCTACCTACAGAAGCTCGACCCTAAACGATAGCAGGGCCTATCTACAGAAGCTGTACCCAAAACCGTAGCAGGGCCTATCCACAGAAGCTGTACCCTAAACCGTAGCAGGGCCTATCTACAGAAGCTGTACCCAAAACCGTAGCAGGGCCTATCCACAGAAGCTGTACCCTAAACCGTAGCAGGGCCTATTCAGAGAAGCTGTACCCTAAACGGTAGCAGGGCCTAACTACAGAAGCTCTACCCTAAACCGTAGCGAGGCCTATCCACAGAAGCTGTACCCTAAACCGTAGCAGGGCCTATCCACAGAAGCAGTACCCTAAACCGTAGCAGGGCCTATCCAGAGAAGCTGTACAAAAGCTGTACCCTAAACCGTAGCGGGGCCTATCTACAGAAGCAGTGCTCTAAACCGTAGCAAGACCTATCCACCGAAGCTGTACCCTAAACGGTAGCAGGGCCTATCTACAGAAGCTGTACCCTAAAACGTAGCAGCGCCTATCCACAGAAGCTGTACCATAAACCGTAGTAGGGCCTATCCACAGAAGCTGTACCCTAAACCGTAGCAGGGCCTATCCAGAAAAGCTGTACCCTCAACCGTAGCAGGGCCTATCCACAGAAGCTGTACCCTAAACCGTAGCAGGGCCTATCCAGAAAAGCTGTACCCTAAACCGTAGCAGGGCCTATCCACAGAAGCTGTACCCTAAACCGTAGCAGGGCCTATCCGCAAAAGCTGTACCCTAAACCGTAGCAGGGCCTATCAACAGAAGCTGGACCCTAAACGGTAGCAGGGCCTATCCACAAAAGCTATACCCTGAACCGTAGCTGGCCTATCCAGAAAAGCTGTACCCTAAACCGTAGCAGGGCCTATCCACAGAAGCTCGACCCTAAACGGTAGCAGGGCCTATCTACAGAAGCTGTCCCCAAAACTGTAGCAGGGCCTATCCACAGAAGCTGTACCCTAAACCTATCTACAGAAGCAGTGCTCTAAACCGTAGCAAGACCTATCCACACAAGCTGTACCCTAAACGGTAGCAAGGCCTATCCACAGAAGCTGTACCATAAACCGTAGTAGGGCCTGTCCACAGAAGCTGTACCCTAAACGGTAGCACGACCTATCCACAGAAGATGTACCCTAAACGGTAGCAGGACCTATCCACAGAAGCTGTACCCTAAACCGTAGCAGGGCCTATCCACAGAAGCTGTACCCTAAACCGTAGCAGGGCCTATCCACAGAAGCTGTACCCTAAACCGCAGCAGGGCCTATCCAGAAAAGCTGTACCCTAAACCGTAGCAGGGCCTATCCACAGAAGCTGTACCCTAAACCGTAGCAGGGCCTATCCACAGAAGCTGTACCCTAAACCGTAGCAGGGCCTATCCACAGAAGCTGTACCCTAAATCGTAGCAGGGCCTATCCACAGAAGCTGTACCCTAAACCGTAGCAGGGCCTACGCACAAAAGCTGTACCCTAAATCGTAGCAGGGCGTATCCACAGAAGCTGTACCCTAAACCGTAGCAGCGCCTATCCCCAAAAGCTGTACCCTCAACCTATCCACAAAAGTTGTTCCCTAAACCGTTGCAGGGCCTATCCACAGAAGCTGTACCATAAACCGTAGTAGGGCCTATCCACAGAAGCTGTACCCTAAACGGTAGCAGGGCCTATCCACAGAAGCTGTACCCTAAACCGTTTCAGGGCCTATCCACAGAAGCTTTACTCTAAACCGTAGCAGGGCCTATCCACAGAAGCTGTGCTCTAAACCGTAGCAGGGCCTATCCAGAAAAGCTGTACCCTAAAATGTAACAGGGCCTATCCAGAGAAGCTGTGCCCTAAACCGTAACAGAGCCTATTCAGAGAAGCTGTACCCTAAGCCTATCCACAGAAGCTGTGCTCTAAACCGTAGCAGGGCCTATCTACAGAAGTTGTACCCTAAACCGTAGCAGGGCCTATCCACAGAAGCTGTGCTCTAAACCGTAACAGAGCCTATCCAGAGAAGCTGTGCCCTAAACCGTAGCAGGGCCTATCCGTAAAAGCTGTACCCTAAACCGTTTCAGGACCTATCCGTAAAAGCTTTACTCTAAACCTTTTCAGGGCCTATCCACAAAAGCGGTACCTAAAACCGTAGCAGGGCCTATCTACAGAAGCTGTACCTAGAACCGTAGCAGGGCCTATCCACAGAAGCTGTACCCTAAGCGGTAGCAGGGCCTATCTACAGAAGCTGTACCCTAAAACGTAGCAGCGCCTATCCACAGAAGCTGTACCATAAACCGTTTCAGGACCTATCCACAGAAGTTGCACCCTGAACCGGTGCATGGCCTATCCACAAAGCCTTTATTAAAACCGTTGCTATCTAGCTTTCTTCATATACTTACGTTAATGGCGCGAAATGCTTGATGCTTGAAATGTTAAAATGTATGCCTCAACGTTTAACATTTAAACAGAAAATACACTTTTAGAGACTTCTTTCGCAAATGAAAAATGTAAATTTCGCCGAAACGCAACTAAGTTTCTTAAAAGAATAGAAAGCGTGGTAGTCCTTAAGGTCATCCACAGTTGAAAAGAAGACTTCGAAGTTTATGCATGTTCGTCCGACGTCTGAACAAAACTTTTCACTCTACCAAAAACAAAAATAACGGTTGGAATTTGTTGAATGTGCAAAGCGATTTACTTTGTTCGAGTGGCTTTTTGTTTGAACTGTTTTGTGGCAATGGTTGAGTTTACTTAGTGAATGGTTAGTTTAACCTGATGCAACTTATTTCTAAATATTTCTAGATCTGGGGAATTTTCATAAGAAATATGTTAAACTGGAAGGTTTTCAGATACAAGATCTCTTTTCGGTCAAAAATTTAAACCCGAAAGAAGGAAATTTGTTGGATGAGGGACTAGTTCGAATATATACAGACTGATACTGATCATTTGTAAACATCGTGGCGAACTAACGGAAAATCTCCATTCTTAATTTCACAATATTTGGTTTGACATCGCATAGTTCCCTATAAAAAAGTGTAATGGGTTCTAATTGCAATGTTGTCAATTGGATACTGATACTAGATAGAGTGGGTGTGTGAGTGTACAAAATTACCGGAGAGGGTGATTCTTGATTTTAACAAAAAACTTAATCTCTAATATTTCTCGCCCGCACAAAGTTCCGCCTTACTTGTTAATTCAAACAGTGTTTTAGTCAGGTCGCTTTCAGTTCGCGAAGGAGTTTGCAACTCATTTCGTTTTCAAATTCCGCCGAGAGCAAAGAGTGATGCTGCGATGCAATTAAAGTCCATAAAGTAGAAAATAGTAGTAATGGAAAAAGGAAAGTGAAAAATTACATAACACTACAAGTCACAAAAAGATGGACTTGGCGCAAGTATTTGCAAAGGCATACTACATTTCGAAGATAAAACAAAGCAAGCAGGTATCATTAAGCGACATGAAGAGTTTGTAAAGTTAAAGATGAATATTTTGTGCGGTACACTGTCGTGAAAATGAAACAAGAATTGTTGTTTTTATGATTTTAATTGGTTTCTTGGAAGTAAATGATGCCTGCTTTTAGTGTAAATCGCAGTCACTTTTGAAATATTGGCAAGAGCTTTGTGGAAGTTGTGGATATTCGAAATCTTGAGAACTCCTTGATTCGATTCTCATATCGATCTCTAGTTAGAATAACTCTTGTTAACAGGTGCTACTTCGGATTGAGTAGGCAATTAAGAAGTAAAGTCCTCTCTCTACGAACAAAGACCAAACTCTACATGTCTTTCAAAGAAAATTTTAGTGCTCTGATGAAATCAAAGTTATACAGCACTTCGTTGGTGAGGTTTTGAACATACTGTTGCTCCCATTATTCAATTTTCGTAAAGACTTTGCAATGTCGAATTCCTGACTGAAAAAGATGCAATGTCAATAAGTAAGAACAGTATTCCATCTACTTGAACAGATTCAAAAATGATGTGTGCAGTACGAGTAGTGATGCGCTCACTTGGACAGATAGATACTTGTTTTGTGCTACCTCAAAGTGCATCAGATCGGCGAAGCGTTTTGAGCTTACCACAAATTTATTAAGGCCATTAATATCAATGCCAGCTATTTCGGTGGGTTTTCCAACGGAATGTCTACCGTGAAATTTCAATCTCACTCTGTCAAAAGCAGGCAATAGAGTAGAAAGTTACAAGATGAGTCCAGCGTATATATTGGCTTTTCTAAGCGCAAGTAGTTCGAAGGACCTCTTACGGTTTATTTTAGACCAGAAGGATTTGGTAGTCCACAAGTATTGCTTGTTCGCCAGCTCTTGCCAGATGTCGAGCGCTACAGAGTAAGAGAACATCGGACAACCAACTCAATTCAAAAGGATGGAATTGGGGCAAGGTTACACACCCTAGCAAACTCATATTCTTTACTGTTTCTGGTGATTCCGCTCGGTTATTAGAATGGATACACAACCATGAGAGCTTCCTGTCTGGGGTAAGCTCCAGGTACTTCAATAGAATCACGGCTACGGAATCGTTGAAAATGCCGCAGAGTGTTATGGGAGTCTACTTTATCACGAACACAAATATTAGAGTCATCGAAAACTTGATTCATGTGAGTCTTCAATTCACGTCTCTTAAAGGGGAGAGAGACCTCCAGAATTTTCATGAAAAAATTGTTTTCACTCTAATGAATTGAAAAACTATTCAGAAATATAGTTCCGAAGTTTCATTGCTTTATTCCGAATATTTTCAAAGAAGTAGGCCCCAGAACCACTGCACTTCATGCAGCGGCTGTTTAGTACCAAAACTTTGAGGTTCGTTTCCTCGAAACTGACTTTTTTTATTATTTAACCTATTTACTTGAACTAAAGCGTGTTTTATAAACAATTTTATACTCAAGTGCGTGATAGAGCGCTTTTCCGAGAAAAATGGCATTTTGATAGTGGTTTAACTATTCTGATGTCGAAAAACAGAGGTAAGAATTGCAATTTTTACAAAATCCATTCCCACATCCCCAATTTTTCGATATTCTTAAAAATCCTCTACTATGCACTTGATAAAAGCTTCCTGATAAAAAAAATTTACTTTTTTCGTTTCAGATAAGAAGCCTAGCCAGGAAGTTGATGGCCGCAAAATATGTCAATTTACTGGATCGTTGATACTTCCGCCATTTTTTTTTTGTTTTTATTTTGTAGTTCAATAATACCTCTTAATATATGTATATGCAAAAAAATTGAATGTGAACAGTTTTTATTCCCCCATAATAAAAGTAGAAAAAATTACCTATTTTCACGGTATTAGAGGTATCACCCCCTTAATGTCGTTTACATTGAAAAAGTTAGAGAAACTACTTCAAAATTAACATCAAAAAGATAGTTTGGTTATAAAACTAGTAAAAGATAGACTCGTACCAAAAACCTGAACAAACTACGTCGAATAGCGATGGCAAAAGAGATGCGTGGCAATGTAGCCGAGAGCCCTACATTTATCAAACGCCTCAAATAGTGCAACAATCTAGCAGATGACGCTTCCAAAATAATTCGAAACCAAAATAACACCTTTATAGTTGCTTAAAAAATTGAAGGGATGCTGAACGCTTTCATTAATTTCAGTGGTGTGGTTCACCATAAATTCATTCCATATTCCAAGCTATTGAAGTAAGTTATATGACCTCCGGCAGGAATTCAACCATTCAATCCATTCCAAATCTCCCTACTAAATACTATTCTCTTATCTACTTCCGATGATGTTACATGGGCCCAGATAATTAGAGGGTAATCACTAACAAGTTACACAAGGGTTCTTCACAGGGTAAAGTTAGGTTATATGGCTGATCCCTCAACATTGCGGGAGGCTCAGATGGTAAATAATACTAATTGGCCATTTTGTGGCTTCCGGGAATGCAAGTCTTTCAATTGTTTGAGTCTTACACTTTCCTTTATCTGCCTTTACGAGTATAAGACACAAACCATGGAATAAAGTATCGATAAGTTGCATAACGTAAAACTTTCTTTAATGATTTTCGTTGCCCCCAATGAACGTAAACTAAAATTTCCATCAAAATATTATAATATTTAATTTCGTACTTAATAATGCGCCAAAGACTTCTTTTCTCCGCTAAATTGGCATTTCAAAGATGTAAGTAAATTGAAAAAGAAGCAAGCCTTTTCACCTATTTTCACCGGTGCACCTAACATTCATAATAATGGCCAAAGCAAAGGCCAAAGCAGACGAATATTCAATAAATTTTGTCATAAAGGCGCCGACAAAATAGACAGAAAGGAGCAAATTCGGGTTAAATTCAATTTAATTAATTAAGTAATGGTGGATGTGACGGGTGCTGTGGAAGCAACAGTAGCAGTTGCAACAACAACAACAGCAGCAGTGTGTTGCAACAACTACAAGTAAGCAACAAAGCAATTTGAACAGCTTTTAAGGTCGGTCACAGCACTAAAGTAATAACAGCGGCAGCCAAATGGGGTCAAATGTAAGGCACGAACAAATACAACACGCATACATATACGGTGGGAATATGTACATACATATATACTCGTATGCATAGACATGTACACTAGAGCTCCCACTCCCGGGCTCCCGAAATCCCGGGATCCCGGACTTAAAACTCCTCCCGGGATTTAAAATTAATTTCCCGGGATATTCGGGATTTTTGTCCTTTTTTTTAAACACTGTTAATTATTATTTTTTCATAAACAAAGTTGTATTTACAATAGATGAACATTGCCAAAAAACAATTAGTAAGAATTTAGTACTTTACAACACGGTTTGATCAAAGTTACAGCATTGGTTTGATCAGCTGTTAATTGGCAAGCTGTAGCATGTGCCAAGCATACGATCAGCTGCATTTTACAAACTTACACTCGTGCTTATTGTAGAAATTGTCAAAAAGTACAATACTAATGATGTTGAGAATCGCGAAATCGATTTAAAAATAATCGAAAATGAAAAGAAAAAAACGTTGAAGGAAAGGTTGCAAGAAACTGTCAAAGAATCTCGCGTTTTAAAAAGAGATGTCTCATTATCAGTAGAGGAAGCGATACCAAAGGAAATAAATTTACTTCTTGGGGGTGGCGGGCTTGACAGCAATCTGGAGGTTGCTTGTAATTTTTTAAAGACAATACCACCAACTAGTGTCGAAAGCGAGCATTGTTTTTCAGTGTCTGGCCGCATTTGCACTAAAATCAGATCTAGTTTAAACGATGAAACAATGGATGCGATTGTATTTTTAAGATACTATTCAAAATTAGTTCCTACAGAAATCGATTTGTGATTTTTATTATTTGTTTTTTGACAAAATAATATATATATAATACCAAATATATATTTTTTTCAATTTGAATTATATAAATTTTTCAATTTATAAGAAATAATAATTATTATTAAATAATATTTTTTTTATTATAAAGAACCCAAGAACATGGGCGTACTTAATTGAATCTATGTAACTGATTGGAATTAAAAAATTAATTTAATTTTTTTAAATTTATAAGCAATAATTAGCAATTTTTATTTTCTCCCGTTTTCCCGGGAATCCCGGGAAATGAAATTTCGATATCCCGAAATCCCGGGAATTCGAAAAACACTCCGGGAGTGGGAGCTCTAATGTACACAGACTAGTTTACTAGTATAAGCACGAAAGGATTTTGCGGCGCTGTGCCGCTTTGACGCAACGTGTGTGATAACCCGCTGTTGCTCGAATCTTATTGTTTGAATGTTGTGTTGAAGCAGTGTTTCCTAAACTACAAAAATTTGCAAATAGAGTACAAATATGGGCTTATAGAAGAGCTTCACATGCTGAAAATGGAAATTACGGATTATTGTTGGAAAAGATTATAGTGACCCACCAACTGTCCGAATTTGGTGGATTAAAAAAATATTTTTTTTATTTTTATTTTTTTATTATTTTATTAAAAAAACTTTTTTTTTTTAATTTGGCTATTGCCAACAATCGATAGATTGGCAAAGTAAAACTTTGGATCTGCCATCAAAAGTAGGTCAGACTAGGCGTAACGAGATCAAGATCCAAGTTTTCTGTTGAATAGAAAGCTCATGATGTTCATGACAAACCCTGAGTTTTTCGGTCTTAGTTTCGCTGGGGACTGTATCGTTACATTTGCTATCTATGGTACTCGGAAATATACAGTAATATACTTCATTCTTTTTTTTAAATGGAGGGTCAAAGGGAAATGTGCGATTCTAATCTAATATTCAACCATATTCGGATCAAGGTAACAATATCTAGAACAGTGTATATTAAGTTTGCCGCAAATATACTATAACATCCAGAAGGAAACGTCAGAGACCTAGACCCTTTAATTAAAATTTCTCACCAAACACATTTATCGGAATTTTTTTTCTGGGTTGGTATAACTGGTGCCGACACGTACAGAATGTTGGAAAAGGTGATCATTGCTTGTCGCGAGAAAGTGTTATTGATTGGTACAAATTATTCTAAGAGGATCGAGAACGCGTTGGCGAGGAACCACGTCCAGGAGGGCCATCACCATTAATTGATGATTAACACGTCAATAAAATAAATAAATTGGTGCTTGAGAATCGTCTATTAAAAGTCAGAGATTTTACCGAAATCGTTGAAATTTCGGAAGGATCAATGAAAACCATTTTGATAGATCATTTAGCCTAAGAAAAGTAAAAGCACGATTGGTTCCCAAATCACCAATTTTTTTTTTCGAAAACAGCGTCGCGTTAATGTCTGTGAAACAATGCTTTCCGACTACCAACAATGTCATAAAACATATTATTAATGACGATGCGACTTGGATCTATGCTTACGACCCGGAAACAGACAGCTCCGTGTAACTTCTGACTTTTCAGCAAACTTGCATTGAAGGCTACTCCGGAAATTGACTTTTACTACTGTTTCGGGGATTGGAAGAAACTTTGACACTAGTCTATTTGGGCCAAGGCGACTTACTTTATGGGGACGACATAGATTTTGAATAATAAAGAAATAATTTTAAAGTTATGAGCAAAGTCTTTCCATTTTCGTCTCCCGGTAGCATATTTTAAATGATCAGCTTGATAAGCACTGATATCGAAACATAGCACATAGCTGTCAAACAAACTGAACGATCGGATCAATTACTTCATCAACGAAAACTCAAATGATGAAGTTTGGGAAACACTGTTTTCGAGGAATTTTCGTCCGAGTGGCATACATATGAATTGATGCTGCAAAGCAATATTATTGCACGCGCTGCAACAGTTTTAGCGAAATGCTCCCGAGCATTTGCCCCCAGCGCACACACACACACAGCTACCGGCATGTACATACATTTGCATAAAATCTATGCTGTACATGCGTCGTAGTGCATGTGTGAGTGTGTTTGCGCTAGTGTTTGTTGGCATTTTCTGCGCTGGCATTTCATTTGTAATTTAAATACCACTGCATTGGTGTCACACAATGCTCGCGCGATAACAAACACACACACACGCGCCAACTCATGTATGTATGTATGTATGGCAATGCTGGTAAATATTTGCAATGGCATTGTTTGCATTTGCAAACACACACACACACACATGCACGCTCATACATTTATAACATACTTGTAGTTGTTTGGTTTGTATGAAGTAGTGGCATACACGAGTGCTGACCTCTGGTTCTGCACCAATTTCCATGAAGTCGGATTTGAATACTAATGTTGACTGCTGCTGTCGGTGAAGTTGTTTTTATGGCTTTTCTTTGTAGCAAAAGCTGTTGCGCGATGGTACATGTGTACTCAATTGGAAATTAATTTTGACATTCATTCGGTTATCAGAAAGTGTATAACAAGCGTGTTAAGGTGTCAGTAAAAACCTTCTTCGTTCAAAGCCGTCTATTTTTCATATGACTTGAGCAAAACTCAATAAAATAATAAAGCTCTTAACTGTACCTCCACTGCCACAAGCAGCCGGCAAACTAGAAAAAGAAGCCGTGTCTTTCCTTAATTAGTATTTCTGCAGTTGATGCCCCTAACCTAGGAATATCATAACCTGATAAAGACTTTTTTCTCTCAAATAAAATGGAGACCTTAGAGATCATACTTCGACAGTTGGCAACTCTGATCCTTTGTGATACCAAAAACCATTAAATAAGAATCAAGCAACCCTGTTGTTATTGTTGTTGTTGTAGCGACAGAAATCTCCCGAGTTTACATTCATTGGCCGAATAAAAATTTGGATTCGTACCGGTTACGTAGACCCGACTGTCGTAGGAATCTTATAAAAAATCTATTCAGACACCTAACTTTGAACTCGCCAATCCTACAAAAGATACGAAGGTTAACTAAATCTGTACAGTCAAGGAGAAACTACATGGCTTACATGAACTATTATCTGCTTTAAACCAACTTAAAAAGATGCACTTTGTTGAGACTTGCACTTCTCTATGGCAGAAGGATTTCCTGTGCAAATTTTATACTTTCCACCGGTTTATCTATGGTTAGTCATAGTGAAATTGAACATTACTTCAAACTGAAATGCGCTGGTCTACAGGAGTTTTTGCAAAGCTCCCGAAGAAGATCTAAAATAATCTGTACATTTGAAAGAAAGACCTTCTGTTATATGATATCCATGAAAGTTTGCTTGACCCATTAGTAAGTAATAAGGAAATATCTTGACATGCGAACTGTATGGGCATTTTTAACGATGACACATGTAGCAAATGCAGGGCAAAATGCTCCTCTACTTTTGTTTGGCCTTATCTAGAACTTGGCTTAGATATTAAGAAGTCTCAATTCAAGGGACCATATGAAGTATCAAAATTAGATATCAAGTCTCTATTAAACTTAGCAGAAAGCGATTACGTCCTGCTCGGCGGAAACTTCTCTTCATACTATCATGACAGCCAGGCAGTGTAGCCTAACCTTTGTATATAAATTTCACAGCCTGTTCTAAGAGGATGTCATCCACACCCTGTATGCATTTTTAACCATCCTTTAAATGAGCATTTTAAAGCAAAACATTTTATGACCTGAAGGAAACCCTGGAGACCGTATATTTATATATACATTGCGACAAAAAAGCAGACGGAAATTGTATTTAAATACCCTTGGCAAAAGATATTTCAAAAATAAGTATTTTTCTAAATTAGTAGTAGTGTCCTTAATTATTATGCCAAATATAAGCACCATCTGTTAACCAGTTTGTTTACAACAGCTGCTTAAGTCGGTACACCTCAGTGGGGCGTTGCGGTTTTCACAATGGATAAAAATACCAAAGAAAGAATTTATCTCAAATTTTGTATTTATAACCAAATTTCTTGTGCCAATGTTGAAATGTTGGAAGAAGGTTTATGGTGATTCAGTTTTATCAAAATCACAAGCCCACGAGTAGTACAAAGTTCTCCAGAGACAGTGGAGAAATCGGTGAAGTCATGCCGCGTTCTGAACCTCTTCAATTGATGGAAATATTAAAAAGGTGAAGGAAATGGTGTTTGAAAATCGAAAAATGAAGTGTTAGAGAGATGGCAAGACAGCTTGTCACCTCTCGCGAGTCCGTTTGAATGATTTTGGTTAGAATTTTAGATATGAAACGCGTTTTTGCTCGACTCATCCCGATAAAGCTGAATTTTTTAAAAAAGAAGTACCGTAAACAAGTTTCTTAGAATATGCTTGATCGTGCGAATTCCGATATCACAATCATGGAGAGTTTTATAACTACCGATGAGACATGGGTTAATGAGTTTGGCATGCAAACAAGTCAACCATAATCGGAATAGAGGAAAAAAACGGGCCGAAATCAAAAAAAAACCTCGCCAAAGCTGCTCAAAAATCAAGGTGATGCTTATTGGTTTTTTCAATATTCGTACTTTGGTGCATCATGAAATTTGTTCCGGAGGGACATACGGTTAATAAGAGGTTCTATTTGACCGTATTGAAGAGTTTGGGTGAGGTCATGTGCCGAAAACGTCCGGTATTGTGGAAGAACAATTCATGGATTTTACACGAGGATAATGCACCAGCGCATTGCACTACGATTGTGGCCGAATTTAAAGATAAAAAAGCAATGAATACCATCGATCAACCATGATATTCACCCGAGTTTTTGCTTGTTCCCCAAACTGGAATTGCCGCTTCGAGGAACCCGTTACAGTCGATCGAAGAGATAAAAAAAATTCTCTGAAGGAGCTCAAGAGCATCACAAAAAGTGCTTATGAAAAGTGTTTCAATGACTGGAAAAATCGTTGGCCTAACTGTATTATATCTGGCTAAAATAAATATTGATGAATAATTAAAAATTTTGCTATTTATTTATAGTTTCCGAGTTCTTTTTTATCAAAATGTTTGTAAATATTAATGATCAATGGGCATGTCTGTCTGTGTGTATATACGCGAACTAGTCCTTCAATTTTTTAGATATCGATGAAATTTTGCGCGGGTTCTTTTGTCCCCAAGCGGTTGGTCATTTACTGGAACTGTCAATATCGCTCCACTATAGCATATAGCTGCCATACAAACGGAACGATCGGAATCAAGTTTTTGTCAGAAATGTATTTTTGAAGAGTATTACAGCTTCGGCAACCGAAGTTAACGTATTTCGTATTTTTCGTTATGTTTATCTTTAAATAATCAATGGCTCATAAATGTTTTCTCTTATTTTGTAGGTGGAATTGATTTGATCGTCATCAAAATGGGATCTCTCATCCGAGGCTGGTTATGACTATTCACTGGGGGTGTTTTTTTACGTGCCGGGTCCCAAACCCAGCGCACAACCCTATGCAGGGGATGTTTCGCCTTCTCACGTTAGCTCGCCTTCAAGCGGATGTTCTTAGGCTACCCAGAGGATACTTGGTCAAAAACCGGAAGTCGTGAGCTGCTTGAGTCACATGTAAAAGAATCGTTTCTGGCCACTCCAAAGTGAATGGCAATCAGAGAACTTTCCTCACTTGCGTGAACTTCTACACATGACTCCATCCTCAACAACGGATGAGTCGACATTGCGAGTTTTCGAGAGAAAAGTTCTGCGAAAGATTTATGGTCCTTTGCGCGTTGGCCACGGCGAATATCGCATTCGATGGAACGATGAGTTATACGAGATATACGACGACATTGACATAGTTTAGCGAATTAAGAGACAGTGGCTAAGCTGGTTAGGTCATGTTGTCCGGATGGACGAAAACACTCCAGCTCTGAAAGTATTCGACGCAGTACCCGCGCGGGAAGCAGATGAAGAGGAAGACCTCCACTCCGTTGGAAGGACCAAGTGGAGAAGGACCTGGCCTCGCTTGGAATATCCAATTGGCGCCACGTTGCGAAAAGAAGAAACGACTGGCGTGCGGCTGTTTAACTCGGCTATAATCGCATAAGCGGTGTCTACGCCAATTAAGAAGAAGAAGAAGAATTGATTTTAACGAAACAGACCTTAGACTTTGAGGTGCAATTCAATAAAATATCGCATACAAATCTGAAATCAGAATTCATACTATCTCTTCAAGTGATGGATTAGAAAATGGATCAGGGCTACCGTAGAGTAGAGAATGAAAACACGCTTTGATCTCACATGACGTGGATTCGGACCATATTTTCGACCAAGTACAAAAATATTTTTTGAAGGCGATCGGCACTTGGCATCATGTAAGCCATGAAAAAGGATAAACCAACTTAAAAAGAAGTCACCGACGAAATCAGCTACAAGTTAAGTCGTCACTTACAAATATTTTTATTTAAACTATAAATATAATTCAATTTTATAGTTGAAATAAATTTGAAATTCCCACAGGGACTGTCTGAGTACATATGATTTTTATTTGGAGGTTATGTATGTATATGCACTAATATTCCCAACAACTAGCATTTGCTCCAATTCTTCGCTATGTTAGTGTTATAAAACTCTTTTGTTCACATTGTTAGGGCTAAGCATTGCAGCTGGATTTTTGGCGGTTTGCAGAAATATTTTATTTTGTAGCGTAAATAAATTCTTAAGCCAAAAACAAAAAATAAAAATTAAAAAAGGGAAAATACTCAAACAAAAAATAAAAAAAAACTTAAACACAGAAATAACATTGCGCTAGATGCCAACCGCGCCGCCAAACAACGGATTCATATGCAAATGAAAAATACGCGGAAAAGCAATAAAGGACGAAGACAATGAAAGAGGGACATATGAAGTTTTTTTTTGCATTTCTTTTTAATTTGCTGCATAAAGTGTGCTTAATTATTAGTGGAAACTAGAGAAAGGACGGCAAGTGAACTCCGCTCGCTTTTCTTGCCACAAATTTTACTTAACACATACGCACAGAAACATGAGCTCCAGTGCTGCTTAAGAAATAAGCTGCGTGGACATGAATAAAATAATTTGTTGCTTGCAACACTGCCCCCATGTGGCAATGATCACAGGCAAGTGCACCAAAGCAGATAAGCTGCTCATAAAATCAGACACATAAAACTATAGATTGTTGTTGTTGTTGTTCGTGAATTGCTTGCTTCAGCATTTGGAGCACGAAGACAGACAAACGGACGGACAAGAGTGCGAATGGCAGCAGTTTTATGATGTCGGCAAAGTTCATGTCTTCAGTAAACGAGCACTGTTACGCATGTATTGGTATGTGTTGCACAATACCAATTCACACACACACACACATGCTTATACATGTATAAAAGTAAGTACGGTAAATGTCAAACACTCGCTTTCGGACAAAGTGTTGAAAATAGTTGGCAATTTGTCGCATTGGATTTGGTGTGGCAAGTTAAACACAAAAACCATTGTATTTCTTGCTGCAAGTTTCGGCGAAACTTCTGCCACAAACATAGCGATACAGTTACAAATATTGCGATACAGTTACAAACATTACGATACAATTACTTGGATGTTACACATACATATGTACATATGTTGAGATGATTCTTACAGAATTTAAGTCCTTTTAAAGCAGTGGCCACTTGCACGCAGTGGAACTCGGTATATCCTAAGCACAGAGAGTGGAATGTGTCGAATCCCAAGTGAGTAATTTGTTGTATATCAGTAGAACTGTGAAAAAGACAGTCTTGTTTTATTGCCTTTTTATGGCGTTTGACGTGCCACAAGCAATATTTCCCCTTAGCGCCAGCTGTTTTTCTTTTTTGGAAGTATTTCGACGCTTACATACACATATGTACATATAATATATAATTGTAAGTATGTGTGCGAGACATTGTAAGTGAAACAAAATTAAAGTGTTAAATTATTTTGAGCATAAAAAATGCTGTTGTTCATTATTATATAAGTATACAAAGATTCAAGGTTAATTTAAAACCAAAAAATTATAATTGTGGACAAAAATGCGTCGAGGAAAAGTCTAAACTCAATAATTGGTATGAAGCATCGTTATTTAGAATACAGAATGCAACCGCCTAAACGCAAGGGATTTTTGGAATATCTCCAGTGTTGGAAATTTTAAGATTTTAAGCTTCATTTAACCAAAAAAATATTAGCTTGGATTG